>NW_005054488.1:589678-609834 GCF_000277835.1 Geospiza fortis | reverse complement strand
GGGGGGGGGCGGGGGAATACACCATCCACATGACCTGACATACCCAGTAACATTTTTCCCATCACCCAATACAAAGACAGCCACTAAATAAACTATTTAGTGCAATACAACATGCCCCTGCTCCACACAAGGCTCTACCCAAAGCAGGCACCTGCATCTCTTCCAGCCCAGCGCTGGTTTGCACGGACACTACCGAGTCTCCTCTCCCTACATGAAGCTCCAGGTTCCACCTGAGACAGGGAGGTTGTTCACAGGATGGCGCTCTTCGGGCCCGCCTTCCTGGCCTGTTCTGCGTGAAGCTGTGCACATGGCTTTGCTCTTCTTTCCAGCATAAGCACATTGAGTCTGAAAAACTCTTTAATAAAGACCTGTACTTTAAAGCTGAATGATTTTCTGCCCTTCCACTAGTTCAGTGGCTTTCCTCTCTTGCCTGAATGTATTAAGAAAGATTTAAGTGATGATAAAAATTACAGTAAATTACATTAAATTCTTAAACCTGAACTTTGTATTCTTAAACTTATTTTTCTCCATACCATCATTTCCATCAGCTTATTTTAAATAACCAAATTATTTTCCTAAGAATAAAATATTTAGCAATGCTCAGTAAGAGTTCCTTTGCCCTTGTCTAGGCTGCCACGAGACTACTTCTTTGTCTTCACACTTCCTTTATTCTGTAATAGACCTTGCATTTCAAGTACTTCAGTACTCTTTTTGTGTTCTGCTTTAAAGATCAAACTACAAATTTGTTTTATCATATAAAACGAGTTCTTGCCACAAACCCAATATTATGTTTCCTTTTTCCAGTTACATTCCTAATTCTTTAGTCGTGTAATTTGCCCAAACCATTATCTTGTATTGACATAGTTGGGAAGCTGCACAACGCAAAAAACATTCTATTACTGCGCAATATTCAATAAGCATCTTTGCTACACTGAATTTTACATAGTCTGCTTGAGCAAGGTCAAACCTGCATTTCCAGTTATTTCCTACATCAGTTGGTGTGATTAAATTGAAAATATAAATCACTGAAATGTTCAGTCTAGAACTATAAATAAAGACACTAATAGGCCATTGCCTGTTAATTTTCCGCCAGTATAGTGGGACTACTTGCCCAGGAACAGATTTGAAAAATACTGTAAAGATTTTAGATTGCATGGAAGATATGTCTCTGACTCACTAATATTTTATTTCTAGATGACAACAATCTAGAAAGAGTTCATATCCACAAAGTTCTTTTTGCTTAGTTCTTTGGAACTACTCAGTGAAAGAAGTCCTTGCAAGCCCCTTAGAGTCTTGCCTCTTCTGGATGTCCCTATTAGAGGTTTCAAGTGTTTTATGAAAGACAGGAACTACAACAGCCTCTTATTATAAAACTGCCTACACTAATACACTTCTCAGGTATTTCATGTATGACTATTGCCATTGGTATTGGAAATCTGAAAAGGGAAACTTTCCAGTTCAATAAATAATGAAATGTAAAAAGAAATCAAATTAATATCATTATGCCTACCATTACCTGAAAAGACAGCACAAAAAGTTAAGCTGTGATCTAAAACCCAGGAAATCAAAAGCAAGGATACACACTGCAGTGCAACTTTCAGACAGCTCCCAAGGAGTCACCAGTGCTGCAGTGAATTTCCCTTCCAAAAGAAATGGTAGCAGCTTGCTCACTGCTGACAGTGTTTTTCAATACTTTATTGCTGTATTTCATCAGCTTCATAAGTCTTCATTTGTTTGTAAATGTATTTCCTTTCGGGAAACTTCGCGAGGTTTCTGCTGAGCCAGTTCATCCCCTGGTGTGATCTCCCCTAGCGGCAGCACAGCCAGTCCTCCCGGTCCTTCCCCTGCCCCTTGCCATGGGGACATTCTGTGTCACTGCCCAGGCCATTGATGAAGGCACCTGACAGTGCTGGCCCCAGAATGTGGGGTGCACAGTCCATCTGATCCATTCTCTGCGCGGTGCTCCCAAAAGTACCCCAAGTTTAAATGTCATCACCTGAGAAGTCAATAACATGCAGTCAAGAAAATTACAGCTCAGACTAGTTTCTTGGATTTTACAGGAAATCTGTGGCATAGGCTGAGATGATACATAGCCAGACTCCATTTCTCTGGAGCAGCTTTCTACTGAAAAGAAACTATGAAGCTATGCTTTTTTATCTTCCTGAAACTCTCACCCTGCAGATTCAGCTGGAGTCTGGGCAGGAGGAGTGATAACATCAGTCTTTCTTATCACATGACACTGATTTATCCCCTGTGCTCTACAGGACACACAAACCGAATGTAAAAATCATGAAAGATCATGCAATTTAAAAGAATTTTATCACAATGAAAGCATTTCAGAGGGGTATTTGTATCTCATTAAACAACTAACTGCTGGGGAAGATAAGCTCCTTTCAGCTGAAGAAAGTAAACAATTGCAAGAAATGTGGCTACACACCTAGAAAGATCAGCCTTCCTTCTAAACCAGAGCATTGTTTCACCTGGGTGTATTTAAACAGCCTACAAATCAGCTGTACAAGCTTTTTCCCAGCTCCAGTGGTTAGATGGATTTTCTCAGATTACCTGTTAAAATTTAAGGTAAGGAATCTCCTGGATTACTTCTCTTTCTCAAAGTCACTCCTAAAAGCAGATTGAAGGACGAGAGATCCACTTTATGGTAATTTTAAAATTCTTCCACCTTGGCTAGAGAGACATTTAAAAAGCTTTCTCTGAAATGATAATAAAATCACAGATAAGAGACTTCCATTTGTCTTTTAAAAGGTAGCTTCTGTGTATTTTTCCTCATGGTGGAAGTGTTAGCTTGGCATAAAAGCACTAAGAGCCCAAGTCTTTGCACTAGAATATAGGAATTCTCCTTGCATTTTTGCCTTCTTCCTTTTTTTCTACTGTTCACAGAAAAAGAGGATAAAACCTGACCAAATCCAATGTCAGTATTGTCAAAAAGTCTACTTCTGAAACATTCTAACCTGTAATTACCCAGCAATTTATTGTTTCCTTTATTTTGTTTTCAAAGTGTTTGCACTCTCACTATCTTTGGTCATCTAGTCTATGAGCTCCAGAATTGTTTACTGTGTCCTTTAAAATGAAAACATACCTACATTTCTCCAGAATCATTCACTTTCAAAGTACACAGCCCCACTATAAAATATCTCACAAGTACCTAAACTACCCTCAGTCAACAGGACTATAGAAACTTTTTTGTTACTTTGAGACAGTTGCACGATGAGATGCAACACAATGTGATGATGATAGTCACTGAAGGGGAAAATACCATCTCTTACAAAAGATGAGGTCCAGAAAGGATTTATTACCAAGGTGTTTCTGCAAGAAAGCCCAGCACACTCAGTAATGAGTTAAACAGACATTAATTTGTCTTGTGCTTGTGCTATTCCTCTCAAATGAAGCAAGGCAGAAACACCTGTCAGATTAGGGTATGAAAAGAGATACAGATATTTTTCAACTGTCTGAAACTGGCAAACTTCCCCTCTAACTAATGTACATACATGAACACTACAGACACCTGGAGACCTGCAAGGCAGAGACCTCACAAGCATCCTGAGCTCTACTACAGTCTAAACATAAAGAACAACAAGTCATTTCAGCAAATTCTTCAGGACTAAGTTTGTGTGTCTGTGCCTCTGGAGATTACTCTGCAAAGAACAAGACACAAATGGAGCTTCTTCAAAGCAAAGAAGTGAGAAGAGAATGTGTTCTTGTCGCTGAGCGATGTAAATAATGATGCCCTGGAATTAAACCTGGGCTGAACTTCCCCAATCTAAATTGATTCTTGTATGATCTGACATTCCATTGCTTTTGAGAAGCCAAATATAATATATTTATGAATCAGACAGATGTCTTCAGTATTACAGTGCTGTCAGCAATCCTGCCTGATGTTTAATATTTCATACCATAACACAGAGTATTTTCAGAGAGCCACTATGGGTTGAGAAACCTTCGAGGAGGAATCTGGGGCCACTGATGTCAATGGCCACTCATACTGTGCTCTAAAGAACACTGGAGTGGCCATTTAATTAATATTGGCTACAGAATGCAAACTGGATTAAACAGAATTTGAAACACATTGCCTTTTGATGGAGCTGGATCAAATCTCATTTGTAAGACCACTGAATCTTTTTCTCTTTCAAATGGAAGAATCCTTCCCTGTTCAGACCAAAGGGATTCTGGCACCTACTTTGAAGGGATCATGCTGTCAACATTAATGGGTGTTAGGTCAACCACATTTCTCTTTATGCAGTATTGCTAAATAAAAGTTTGAACATCTGTGTTTAATTTCACATTCCCCATGGATTAGCTGTTAATACATAAAAAAAGGATTAGGCTGTGAATCAATAGTTAGATCTCAACCACCCTAATGCTATTCCCTCAAAACAAACCCCAAAAACCAAACCAACACCAAGTCAACCAGCCAAAACAGAAATCAATGATTGTGTTTACCTGCAATGAGCTCTAAGGCAGATTCCTCCTCTCACAGCTGAGTTACTTGCCAATGGATTGTCACAAAGGACAGGAATTAAGCTCTTGCTCTTCCTGGCACCATCAGACTTGATCACAACATCAATAATTAAAACTTTTTTTTCCTCAACTAATACCATCACAATAATAAGCTACAGAATGAAAAGGGAGAAGCCTGTTGAGCTGCACATTTTCCTGACGTAAACTGGTGTTGATCCAGTTATTGAAGTTTAATGTAGTTCTAGGCTAAACTAAAGATATTGCAAGAGGAAAGAAATTCCTCTTGTGTAAATAAATTCTGACACAGCTGTAAATCTGATACACAGATCTGCCAAATGAGGTTTTCAATACCTTTAGAGGAAGAAGTTCAAAGATATCTTATGGACTTAGGTTAGGAATGCAGCTGGTGAAATGAGGGGAGGTATTAAAATAATTTTAATTGCTACCCTATTTGTAAGTATACTTTCAGCCTTCAAAGATAGTAGAAACATTATTTCATCAGCTCTGTATTGTAAATTAAGTTTCTTTTAGAGAGTTTGCTTCAATTTTATGGAAATATGAAAGCTGTTTTGGTACCGTTCCTTTTGCACACAGCATTACTTATGCATTTATGCTGGCCAGCCATTTATTGTTTGATTTGTTCCTATGGCCACACAACATAACTTCCATAATCTAAATGTCTCATCTAAGACCAATTCTAATTCTGGAAACTCGTCACCCTTAATGTCTATTTTCTGTTTATAAAAAAGTATTTATTAAATGGCTATGGTTATTAATGCCCTGTATTATGCTGAACTACACTATACTGTATATATTTTGTATATACATACACCCATACACACTAAACTATGCTTTTTTTTTTTTTTGCTTTTCCCTCAAAAAATATCACAGATCAGTTTATTTTCACATCTGTGTTTCTTTACTATTCTGTTAAATCCTTGAAAGCTGCAGGCTTGTTAATAGGTGCTACATGGATATTCATAGCAACTGATATCAAAGCCACCAGGTCAAATGAATGCTTACTTAAGATAGCACTGTTTGTCACCAAGATAAACTGGCTTGTTAACGTTATGCATAAAATCAATTGATTTTAATTTTCTGGCATCTGTTTCAGTTCTCCTCACTTATTAGTGACTAGCATTCATGGCTCTAAGAGAAAATTACTCAAAAAAGATGTGCTTCATCTCCAGCCAGAGCTAAGCAGCTGGTAAAATTTTCAGAGGTGCAACGATCGCTAAAAGATTGGAAAGTTAGGCAAGGTCAGGTGCAGCCCTGCAAATCCCCGTGACACATGAACGGTAGCACTTGCAGGATCCCATATGCTCCACATACGCAGTACCAAGTTCCAGCCCCAGTCAAAAGACCTGGAAACGCCCTCAGATCCTCTGTCATATCCACAAATACACCACAGATGTCCAGGTAAACTTTCTGAAATTGCAGCACTGCAGTGTCAGAGCCTCCACAGAGCACACGGTTCAACCTACACAATGTGGCACCTGCAACAGCCAGGCTTCCTCTGGGAGCCTCTACTGGAGCCACTGAGAAGTCCACCCAGAACTCATGTTCTGGAATAGCCTGAAGCAGAACAAATATGAAAAGAAAGGTAAGTATGATCTCCTGAAAAGTAAATGACATGAGCTTTAATAAAATGTTATCTCCTTCATCCCGTGTCTCAGGGAGTGAGAGGCAGCTGGGAGGCACAGGCAGCAGCAAACTGACTCTGCCGATTAGGGCAAAGCAGGAAGTCAGAGCAAGGAGGATGTTTTCAGCCAGTCACGTGCAGACGGACCAGCAGCTATGAAGGAGATGACATAAGACTCCTACAGCAAATTCCTGGGAGTCTCCAAATTGAGGAACATTCAGATTCCAAGGGGAGAGCAGCAGAAGGACTATCTCAGATGCTGTACTTAAAAAAAAAATACATTTTTATCATTTTATAAAAGAGGAAGATTCTTGAGGAAGGAATAGTGAATAAATATGGCAAAGATGCATAGTGGACCAAAAACCAGAGAAGTGATGTAAACCCAGAGAATTACAACCTACCTTGGACAGGATATCAACCATGGTGAAGTCTCAGTGGAAAACACAGACTGCCTTTGATAGATGTTGAGGAAAGTAAGTCTGGAAGCTCATGGTGTATCAGAAGGGCCAATAGAGCTAATAGTGAACAGATTTATAAAGGCATGGATGAGGCAGTGATTATCTATAAAGATCCTCAGTAAATAAGGAAGTTGAATCTAGGAAGAATAACCCAAAAGCTTTTACAAGGATTTCAGAAATATTTTGCCTGTGCCAAAATTTAGTTTTTCATGGGAAGATTCAGAATGTAGGAGGAGAACATTTCAATTCTGCTTTTAAAAGAGGGAGAGATGCTGTAATACATCCTGTGCCTGAGGCTAACCACAGACAACTCCAAGGCTGACAAGAAGGTTTTGTGATGCCTTCTGCTCCTGGTGTCTGAGGACAGGCCTGATTTCAGGAAACAGTCAGGCTGGGATGCTCTCCAGGCTTTCCACACGACTAACTCCACCAAAAAGCAATTGCAAAGAGGTGAAATCCCAGTCAATGGTGAGCTAATGAGTCCTGCAGAGCAGCACTCACCAGTTAGAGACAGGCAGCATCACTGAACACCCTCCTCCTGAGCAGGGCTGGCAGTCCTGCAGTGAGGCATTCTGCTGGGGGGCAGGTCCCTGTCTCGGGGACCTCCTGCGCCTGGAGCCAGCAAAGCCTCCCATGAGGACCGTGAGCAAACTGCTTGGAAGGATCTGAAGGTGATATACAGGACACAAAACACTCAGGCTCCTCAATATGAATGTTTGCCATCATTTTGATCAGGATAACTAGAACATCAACCCTGATTCTCTAAAGAAGGCCTTTATCAAAAATCTGCTACTCTTGGAAACAAGGTGCTTGTGGTAAACTGACATGACCAGGTCAGACGGAGATGATGACAAAATGTAACCACATTAAAGACACTGGGACTCAGGAGAGGACCCAGCTGATCCAGCCGGTCAGATCCCAGCCAGCCACGGGCAGAACTCTGCTGCTCTGCTCTGGGTAGGGGGAAGTTTGTCACAGGCAGAGCAGAAGGGGCAGCTGCCCTCCCAAGGAGCTCCACGCAGTCAGGTCACAGCAGCAGTGCTGCCCCTTCCACCCCTGAACAGGAAAACCAACAGGACTGGAGACAGGGTCCTTACCTGGCCTGCAAGCTGTGTAAAACCTAAATTTGGTACCTTTCCATCTGATACTAAATAATGAAAATATGCAACCGAAACTCTCCAATCAAAATATGTGTACAGAAAAGTACCTGTGGTGACTTCAAGTCACCACAAGCGACCTCAAGTGAAGAAATGAATAATTTTTCACTATATGGAACTTAAAATACTCTAAGTTATTCTACCTATAATACTTTGTGTTTTCTTCTGGATTCTGAGCATAGGTGCTGCCATGGAAAACATCTGAAAGCAGACTCTTCTTTTTAATAACAGCACAGAAGTATTAAGCTGAAAGAACAGACTAAGGAGGATGGCAGTGTGAACAGTGAGTGCTAGGAAAAAAGGGGAAGCTCCAAGTGGCTAACATTATACATACTAATCAGATTTTTCAAGAATAAATTATTTTTGCACTTCAGGATTAGGTTTCGATTTATTTTGGGATGTACAGAGACTATAAGAGATAAAGTGATTTATAGAACACATATACCCAGAATGTAGAGAAATGAGAACATGTGATGAGTTATGGAGGTGTGCTTTGTAAAGACCACCATAAAGTCATAGCTTTCACACCAAGAGAGTGCTGTACAATGCAATTCAAACCTCATATTTTACACAAACTTAAATTGACTCCTTGTTCCTCAGGCAAAGCTAAAGAGAGAGGCATGGTTTGCTGAAGGGAGCTGTTAGTTTGGAGTGCCACTCAGCAGGCCACAAACACATGTGAGGAAAAGGAAGAGCAGGATAAGTGACCACCAAGGACCAGCCATTCTAATGAAATTCCTCATACTGTAAGAACTGTAGGGTCAGGGGGACCCAACAATAGGAAATAAAAAGTTAACTGGTGCTTGGGAAGGGGAATTCTGGTTTGATTTGTTACTTAATGGAAAGCACTACTGGGAGGAGGGAATACCATTTTTATTTATATACAAGTCATCAATTTTTTAAGTGTTGCTGTACCTACCTGTTAGATTCTTCTATCTTCCAGTAAAACCATTACTATAATTGTATACTACTTTTTGTAAGGTGCATTTTTATGCAAGACATCATGATTCATTTTAGAGCCATGTAGAGTTAAAATGTTCAGTTTCATCCAGAAAAATATATACCTGACCATTATCAAGATCAGCTTGATTTAATTATCTTATTCAAATTGATTTCTCTTCAATGATCACTAGAATATACTGTGTGCAAGGGCAAAAGCTTCCCTAGCATCCATTTCAGAAGCTTGGTGTAACTTGTGGGACCTTGGTTACAGCTACTGAAGAAGGCCTTGAACACATTTAAAATAAAATTACATATCCAGGCAGAGGCAAAATGGATCCCCTGATCTAACAATTCCCTTCCACACAGATGCAGGAAAGAAGAATTACAGGGACAGATTTGATTTTAGACCACATCATACCTGTCCAGTACATTTGCTTAAATGTTCTCAGTTACTGACAGCTCAGTGTCTTACTGAGCTAAGCTTTTTTAAAGCTGCATTTAAAATGAACCCCATTGTCTGAGCAGCTCAGAGAACCCTGAGTACAGCTCTGCGACACTGTCGGCTGCGTGACACACAACAGTGTTTCCTAAGCCCAACCCCAATGTTAAGAGGGTTGTTTTATACTCCACTTTTTAAAAACTACTACTTTTTCAAGTACATATTTCATTTTATAAAAACACGAGGCATTTTTATATGATGGATCCTTTTACATATGGAAGTTTATAAATATTCTTCTCAGATTTGCTGTTTTCTCTCTAAGTTTTACCCCATGGATTAAGAAAGATATCAATTAAAAATTGTCCACTGCAATCCCACTTATTAGCTTAGAAAAAACAAACATTAAAGATTAATTTGCCTGAATTAGGGAAATTTATTAGGAATGCACTGTAGACAATTAGTTAGTGCCAACTACCCTAAAATTCTGTTATTTTGTGTAAGCATGGCATTCAACTACAGGTTACATGAGTTGCTCATTTTTTTGGTTTTCTTGCATCCGAAGTTTTGAATATGAACATCAGTTTAATAAATTATTTGGAATGAAAATAACAGATAAGAGGAAATGAGTGAAACAGCTCTTATGAGGAAGTTTCAGATCATTAACTTACTATACAGAAGACCAAACCTGCCCAGAACCTGTGGCAGCAATGGAGATCCACACACACATCGTGTGCATGGGGCAGATCCTCTCCAGGAAAGAGAATCCCCAAGACCAATTGCCAGGGAGTTCTGCAGCTGTTCTGCACTATTAGATTCAATGTTTAAACCATTAGTTCCAGATTCATTGTTTTGGCTGCTTTGGAGGCAAGAGAATGCCTTACTCAGCAGAGAAGAGCCAGAGTTACAAGCAAAATAGCCTCTAGATGGTAGGATTAGTACCTGCACATGGCTGTGCAGGAAAGAGCTATGTGACAAGTGCTGTCTACAGCCATGCTCTACATTTTAACATCAAGCTCTGATGAAGTATCCCCAGGTCACTCATAAGATATCCAAAACTTCTCCCAAAGTTATTGACAGTCATGAGATGATGGCAGAGACCTTCCTGGCATGATAAAAGCAGAGGATGACACCAGACGCTCCAGGGATATAATCACTATTAGTTAATTACTGTCCCAGAAGGAATGTGACCATGAAACTGGCTTAAGAGACAGCAATATGAACAAAGAGCACAGACAAAGAACTGTGCATGAGGTGAGCCTGTGAACCCACAAAGAAAGAAAAATAAAGTGATCCTCATCATTCATGAATATTACAGAGTAGGAGCACTGCTCTGTTCCTTCTATTTTTGCCTCCCTGTGAAAAAGAGGGGAAAAGGGGTTAACTATGCATGTCCATGCATAACTTAAATTATTTCATTACTGTCTCTCTGACACCCTTCCAGTAAAACATCAGCTAGATTTTCTTACATCCTCTCAGATATTTTATTTCCTAGATCAACTGCACCTGAGAGATGTTAAATGTAAATGTGGCTTTTTTGGAATTCAGAATTAAGTGAACAGGCTAATGCTATTCAATAGAATTCAACAAACCAGCTGCCTAGACAGTAATTAAAGTTAAAGCAGTGATTTACAATGGCTACCAGAAGAGATTTAAAACAAATCTTTGTAATCAATATACAAAACAGGTCTTGAGAGCAATGGCCTATGCTGGCAATACACAGCCTCTGAAGGCTGCAAGAGATCTTTATTTCGGGCTCTCCATATCCACTGTCCTTATTCCCTGGCAGCTCCCAGGGCAATGCCCCCATCTCAACACTGTCAAGGTGCCCAGCTCCCTCTGGCAGGCTCAGGCTGATGCTACACCTGAAAGGTGCCAACCTTGCACCAATATCACACTAGGGAAGAGGATACAAAAAAATACTTAGAGATTAGGAAATGCAATAAAAATTTTAAAGTGGTGACAAACATTTGTTCTGAAAAGTGATGCTTTTATGACATCACTTTTCCAAGTCCCTTTCAGCTCCCGCTCATCCACGCTGGGTTTGGTAATTTTTACAGTTTTCTGTACACTCAATATTCTTTGCTTAACAAACCTTCACAGTTCATCTGTGTAGAAAAATGCATCACTGCAGCTGGTACTGGCTCATCCCTGAATAAATTACCATTTTTTCTCATAAGAATTGTCCTTATTCCAGGGCCAGAGCCAATGCCATTTTTTTTATCAGTTATATTACTGCTGACCCCATTCAAAGAACAGAAAGAAGTAAATCTGTCTCAATTCCTACACAATTAAGACAGATCAGGGAGAACAAGGAAGTGTAATCCCTAAAAATGACATTTCCATTCCACTCTTCTACTCTAAATGGACTCAAAAGCAAAGAGAAACAAAGCTTTTGAAAAGTGGGGAGCTTCAGATACTCATGAACTCTAAACTCATTTCTAACTGCTTTAGTTAGAAATACATGACGTGGGGAGAAACAATTTCTCCACATGAATTCTGCTTTCCTTTTTCCCTAGGGCTCTTGGAGAGATAAAAACAGGAGGCTGTTTTCAGCCATGATTCACCACCAGTAAGCAAGAATTCCAAGTGAGCCCTAAGTATACCTTTTAGAGTAATCAATCTCCAGCCAAACAGCAGTATAATTTTCAACCTGCTGGATTTGGCATCCTAAGAAAAAGCAGTTATCTCATATTCACATGTTGTACCTGAATACATCTCATCTTCATTTAAGCAATCCAAGAGACTGTTTCCAGTATGGAACCAACTGTGCAGACTCAAGTCATGTCTAATGCTTTTTGGAAAATTTTGCACATGTTCATTGGTTGGTTTCTCTCTAGTTCTTAGCCAAGAGCTAATTCCATTGCTGGGCAACTGCATTCAATATTCTACCAGAAGGACAACATTTTCATTTTACAGAAATGTGTGCACATGTGAGTTGGGAAAATGTGCATCACACGGGAAGCCAAGGAGGATTGCTACTAATTCTGGGACTGTGGTCATCTTCTTGTCTTGGAAGAACCTCAACACCCACGGTGATCTGGCTGAAGACAGTCCTCTCTAGAGCAGTAAATATTATTTCCAGCCTGTAGAATCTGGACAGTTTTCCAGAACAAGGAACAATTTCTGCACTATTTTTATTTTATAGGCTCAGCCTCTTTCCATCATAAAAGATTAAGCTTGACCATGAAATGTACAAGTGCCAAGTGCATTTTCATTGCTCCTTACATGCCCAAAGATCACGAAGGAGCATTAAATGTGGGTAACTGTTAGAACATACAGGCACACTGCTGGAATACATACATTGAGGAAGATTTACATTTATTAACAAGCAAATGTAAAAAAGGCTGAATTGATGGCTACAAGATTAGACATGGTGGGGGTTCTGGTAAAGTATCTGTCAAGATATATCATGAACTATAGATTGGATGCAGATGTCATGAACAGCTGCACAGCTTATGGTATGAGATAATGGTGTATATGAATGACCATTAATTTAAGCTGATATAATTTGACTTCCTGATGTTCAATACAGTATTTTTAGTCTAAGAAATACTTCTTCTTAGTTATTGAAGGAGCAGAACTTCAGAGTGAAGAACATAAATTTTAGCAGCATTAGGTTGTGGAACTTCTAGCTTTGGTCTTAAGTTTAAACTGTAATAGTGAGAAGCCCCTAGCACTGCAATATTTAACTTACCAGTTCTCTGGTATTTTCAAATGTTCATCAAGGCTACCTATGTTCAGTGGCAGTAGCATGTCTCCATAAAACTTACAGACACTTCTTTTTCACCAAAAACCCCCATTTATGTAAGAGAACAAAAGCTCCCCTGCCCCCAACTTGTAAAGATTACTCTGTTACATGGCCAGCAAAGCACTGATCCCAACCTTCAGAGAGCAGGAAGGACAGCTGTAATGCTATTATCAGAGGCCTCAAAATAAGAACCAAGTTACCCTCCTGATCTAGAAGGGCTGCAGTTGTGAACTGGAACAACTGAGGCTCTTCCACTGCGGCATTTACTGAGTCCCTGAAGGGCAGCTAGCAGTGATTACCAAGCCCCCGTTATCTCCCTGCTGAAATAAGGAAATAAATAAACCAGGAAGGAGGGCAGCACCTCTGTAACAGACATTATGAGGATCAGCTGGATCCCCCAAACGAGGCATTCAGTGTTGGATCGCTCATCTCAGCTGATGGCTCCCTGTGCTGGTTCCAGGCCCCACGCTGCTCGCCGAGCTGCAGGAGCTGCCGAGCCCTGCCCGGGGCTGGCCCAGCCCTCCCCAAGGCACAGCAGGGCCACAGGACACTGCCCCAGCAGCACAGAAACCTCTCCAGCCACCTCCCCTGCTGGGGCTCCCTCCCCCAGCCCTCCCAGGCTGTGTCTTGCTCTGGGCACCACAAGTGAGCCCCGTGCAAATCCTGGCGATGTCGAGAAGAGGAAAAACCTGAAAACCTTGAAAGTATTGATGACACATTTTAGTAATGCTAACAACCACTTCAGTGTTCTCTTCCTACAGTGGACTCCCTTAAGTCAAGACTTATGCAGAATACATTCTCATTTATTTTTTATTCCTGCAGACTGTTATTTTTTCCTAACTTAATTTGCCAGTGAACTGCCTGTCATCCAATTAAAAATTACAATTTGCTCCTCCTCCAAGAATTATACTCAAATCTAGGTATTGCATTTTTCTAGGAGCTGCACCTCTTGCAAGGCATTGCTCACATCTCAAGGCATACAGCCCTCCTGCTACCAGATCCTGAGGTGCCTTCCTTCCCTTATAAAACTTTGTTCAAGGCCCTGGGAGCTGTTGAGAACCAGCTACCTCCCCTAAATAATGTCAAACTACCCAGAATTTCTATCCCTGATCTTCCACTCAGGCTCTGCTCTGTTACAAATCTTATCCTCCCTGGAAGGCAAACTGGGCTGCTTTCAAAAGCCCTTCTCCAGCTCACAGCTCTGCCAGGCAATCCCTGAGCCCTCATTTCCTCCACCAGCAGAAGCAGCTGCAGCGGGCAGAGATGAATCTGAGCAGCCAATTCCCTCGCAGCTCCATGCAGCTGCAGAAAAACACTTTACTGCTAGGCAATGTTCAAGGGGGTAAATGGGGGCCCTAACACTGACAGGAACTGTAACTGAAATACTGCATCTGAAATCCCTGCGAGGAGAGGGTTCCTCACGTGTCCTTATCCATTAATTACACCTCTAACTAGGGCTTTTAGCAACTCCTGCTGCATTGCTCTCTCCCATTCCAGGGAGAACTTTGGGAGTCAGGAATCTACAGCTGGAAGGGGATGCTGGGGCACTCACGCCTTCCACTTGCTCATATCAACTGCATGGAAGGAAAAATAAATGCAGTCTGACACTTTCTGCAGTTTTCCACTTTCCCATGCCATGGGATTTACGTGTCTGCCACAGAGGGATGTTTTAGAGAAGGAGTCCTATCGCTGTGCTCCCACTACCAGTTACAGTGTCCAAGACTGAAGTAATACCCTCATCACAGGGCATTTTTTCATGCTTGGATGTGGCTTTTTAAAAACCTTTATACTATCATCAGAGAATAAAGCAAGCTTCTGGTTCTACCATACCCCAAGCTCCACTTCCAAAAGCAGTAACTTTTGGAAAAGCAGTGCAATAAATTTCCCTCTCCTCAAAGAGCCTTTTACCTCCTGTTTTCACCAACCACAAGAGCAGCAGCTCAAACTCAGAGATGTACAGATGACCTTGCATGTGCAACACCAGTACAATGCCTCACTTTTACTGACAACCCTTCCCCCAGCCGACTTCTGTCAACCATTTAGAATAATATAATTTTCAAGCAACAAAAGTACTGAAGAAAGTAAAAAAAAAGGTTTTCATTGTATTGAAAAAACTGATAATAACAAGAGCTATTAACTACAAATTTTCTTACTAGAATAGATGTGACTGGATCTAAAGGAATATTTACTTTGAGTAACTTTTTCTTTTAAGGGAAGTAGTCTAAAATCTATGCATGCCTAGAGAAAGAGAACAAAACCCCACAACTGAACATCTACACAAGGAAAGCTTTTGAAATTATATCCCTGACAGAGCTGTGGAAGGGAACAAGTATAAATGTAGCCAATCTTGTGTTTCTCTTAAATAATGGTTGAACACACCTTTGTGCTTACTGGTAACAACACTTTTTTCATTTTAGGGTCAGATTCATATATACCTCCTCAATATTAAATTGGCATTATTCTTAAAGGCAGTAGTGTGGGAGTGAAAGAATAATTTTTATCAGCCTGGTTTTAATTTCTCAAGTCCAAAATATCTTGTGAATCTATAACACTAGAGAGGTAATTCTGAGTCCAGTCACCAGCTTGACATATTGCAGAGAAAGAATCTGAATAAATTCCACAGCTGACACAGGTGCAATGAAACACACAAAGCTTTATGGATTTACAACAAAGGAGAGCTTGATTCAGAGACAGTTACGTGACTTGCCCACAGAAATAAGTTCAGTCATCAGTGGACATGACATCAGTTCAAACATCAGTGGACAAAGATCTCAAAGTCTTTAAGCTCCCTTCCAACCGAAACCATTCCATGATTCCACAATTAAGAATATGCAGAGTTTTGATCCTCACGTGTAAGGTGACTGCATTTAAGCAGTAATGTGCAGTGGAAGACAGCTGGGGAAGAGAAAGGCACTGACAGCAGGGCACTGCATCCCAGAACTCAGAGTGCTCTGAGCTGGCAGGGACGCGCAAGCATCATCAAGTCCAGCTTTTAAGTGAACGGCCCACAGAGGGACTGAACCTGCAACTGTGGCATTTTTACCACCATGCTCTGACCCACTGAGCTCATCTCCAGCTACTGTCTACCACCAGTTTTGCACGACTAGGACTTAAGAGAAGAAAATATTTCTGCCATAAACACTCTACAGTGAGCGTGAGGGAGGGACAAGCACTGCTGCCTCAGGAGCAGAGAGCAGCTCCTCCAAGGACAGATGTGTGTGAATTGATCATGCATATATTAGGGCTACACCAGCAGAGATGTTTTTAGCTATTTCATCATTACATTCCTGGGGCACATTTTCAACAGAGATGGTCAAACATGAAATTCACTTTTATTTACAGTTGTGTAGATTAAGTTCATAAAAGCAACTGCATGATGTTGTCCTGATGAAGCAGGGGATCATAATTGACCACATAGTATTTTCCAGTCCCCTGTTCTTATTTTCTTTTATGATGAGGCTGCAAAGAACATGAGAGAACTCATTTAAAAAGCTAAGAATATATGGGGATCCTCATGTCCACCACCAAAGTCCACTTACTGTTCATAATATCATACAAAAAACATCCCTCATTCCAATCCCGCATCAGCAACAATACCATGCAGTTTTCCAACCTCAGACCAGGAGAGAATTTGAGCTAGAGACCTGAGAGCAGTAACCTTTCAGCTGATTTGAAACTGCAGAGAATGGGGAGTGTCAGTGCAGATGATGCCTTGGTGTCCCCAGTATTTGTTACAAGGCAGCACATTCAACATCTGCATGTGAGGATTTTCAGATCTTTGTGTCTCTGTGTGCAACTGGAGCACAACTGGAAAGGAGGTAGTGAGAAATGAAACACATTCTGGTGATGCAGAGCATTCAAGTTTCACTTGATGCTGTAGAGTGTATAATTTAAATTGTTGATGCTGCACCTTAACATTTTACAGCTGCAGTTATTTATTCAGCTAATTTCCATGATATTTCTGATATAAACTACTGTAGTTTTAAAGAAAAAGGTATTTTTGAAATTTATGCTGCTATGTAAAGATGAGCAAAAATTTTTACACTCAAAACTTTCTGTGAAAAGGAATACTTTAATATATATACATAAAAAAGCAGCTAGTTCAGCAGCATCTGGATAGCATTTAGACAGATGTATGATGAATGATGTTTTGAAAATATCTGAAGATAGATGACTAGTTAAAACAACATTTGAAAAGCAAGTATTTATTTAAAATATAGTAACTATGTGGGCTTTCAGGTGTATACTGAATATTCATAGTCAGTCTTAATGAATATTTCCTGCAGAAGTTCTCTGCCCCTTCACAGTGGCATATTTATCACATTTTCCCAAAGACAGAAATATTTTGCCATTAAAATTTGATTGTTTCACTTGCAAGTTATAAAGATTTACAGCATCTCTCAGGTGGTCTGAGAAGCATCACTAACTCAGAGGTATTGCTCCTGGGGACAATTGAGAAACTTTTAGATTTTGTTTAGATTAGAAAACATGTGCAGAGATCAGTTTTGGTTTTAGCCTTTGCTAAAATCCCTGGCATTGCAATTGGTCTGCACAGGTAGCCCTTGCTTTGCAAGAATCCTGTGTACTGAAGAAAAAATTGTTCAGCTTGGATACAGCAGAACTATCCAAGCTGAACAATAATGATCCCACAAATCTCCTCAGAGGGTTTGGTCCCTACCTCCAAACCCAGCTGTTTAAACCAGGGACCTAATTTTCAGAACCAACTGATATTGTGATTTCCACGGGAGTCCTTAGGAACACTGCACTTCAAAACATCAGACACCCTCTGCACTCTGAACAGCATTCCAAGAAAGTTCCCTTAATCCAAACCCTTGGAAAGCTGCTGCAGCTGCTACTCAGTACTGAAGATGTCTAAAGTCAGGAGGGGTTTCTAACAGTGGAGTGCTGCCAGGGCTGCTTCAGCTCTAGCCAGGAGCTGGATTCACTGCTCCCCTTGCCTTAGAAAATCCAGTATTCCCTGTCCAAGGGGAGCTTCTTACCTGGCCAGTGCTGGGTTTCCCTGGAGATGAGAACAGCCATACCAACTTCTCTTCCTAAACCTGGGTCACTGAGAATTGAAGATGAGACAAGGACCATCAGGATATCATTTAGGAAGGAGGAGAGAAACCCTGGAGGTAGGCTGGCATTGCCTTCCTAGCCTTGTGTAGCTGTCAAGCTGCTGCAGGACAAGATTTTGCATATAAATAAATGCCACAGGGTGATTGTCCCAGAATAATTATGGCTTGCATCCAAATCTCATTTACCTCCTCCCCAAAGAGACAAGAAAAAAGACAGTATCTGGATATGGGGGGGGAATAAAGATACCAAATGCAAGGATTTAAACAAATGAAGATAAGCTGATAATAGGATTTGCAGAGTGAATTAACCTGCACACCACCAGAACTTCACTGCCACCAGTGCCTGCTGACAGCACCTCAGGGGAATCCCCTGGGAATGCAGTCACTGTGGTTTGCTTCAGGTAATGCTTCGTGTAGGCAAAATTCGCCAGTTGCTCTGAGCAACTGGGTGTAAAGAGATCACTTCTCTGTCCTAATTTGATGATGTGAATTTCTTAAGGAGGAAAACTAATTTTCACATTTTGCCATTATTTTATTGCCAATTTTCCTAATGAATTACAAAGACCAAGAACCATGCTGAAAGCCAACTCTCACATAGAAAGAGTGAACAAGAAAAAAAGCTCAGTAAAATCTGATTTTCCTCATCATTGGCTCTTTCATATCCCAATAATCCATTTTTGAAACACATTCTAATCTCAGGCACAGTGTGGGCATCCCAGCATACCTAGGAAAAATCTGTTACTGTGCACCAGGCGTGATATTAGAATCTGGCCCTTCCACTGTAGATGGAACATTTGCATAAAGTTCTTACAACTTTTTATAATAGCCATGTTTTCTAATATTTGCAACTGTGCACATTTTAGCCTGGACTGCCTTTCATTCCACAGATGGCAATTATGAAAAGCCCTCACATATGGCAACTACAAAAATAAATTTGTCTGAGACTGCAAATGTACAAATTCCCCACAGAGCTCAGCCCCCTGAACATGGTCCCTTTTCTGAGAACTTGGGTCAGCCTTGGGCCCTACTCCCGCAGTGAAGTCAACTAGCAACGTCAGAAAGTCACTCAGACCCAAGAGATGGCAATTTTTATGATTTTACACTCATTTATTTCTCCAGCTTGAGAGTGGATGAACTTTCTGAATGTATTCATGAAACCCTCTAGGCATATTTAACTTCATACACAGAATTAACCCTGAGGAGATCAGTCACATCTCTACTTGGACAGACTACCAACATTTTGTTCAGATTTTTCTTTTCTTCCCCCCAGCCAAGTCTGTACTTGAGTGCACGAGGTACGATGCAGGCTGTACCCAGTGGCCTTTCTGAGCAGCTGTCGCTGCTCTTGCAGGGATGCTGAGGAGGGAGCAGGCTTTGCCCTGGGCCTGGGCTGGCACGGGGGACCCTGGCAGGAAACACACACTGGGTATCTTAGGATGTTGGATGCTCTTCACCAGTGGAGCTCCTTAAATGTCTTTAAAATTATTTTCAATAGCACAGGTAATTTTTCTTCAGAAAGACACAATCTGTTGTTTGCCAGTTCATTCTCTTTAAACATTCCAGTCAACTCCACTGCAATCTCAAACACCAACTACTTTGTTTTCCAAGGGCTGCTCAACTTAACATCTAAGTATGTGTTATTTTTATTAAACCTAGATAGAAAGTATGCATTATCTTGCTTTTTTTAAACATTACCTATAATTCCTTAGTCCAAACCCTCCAGTCTAATATCAACTTGTTCAATAGCTACAGATGCTCTAGAAATATGGCATGACCTTTCTTTCCATGCATCTGAGGTCAGTGCGACTTTCTGCATGATTGAATGGCCATACAATCTGGAAATGTTAAGTGCTAGAGAAATGTATATTATTATTTTGCCTTACTGAGACGCTCACAGCACTTTTATTTTGATTTTTCACCTGTTGTTTACTAAACTGTCAACCAATACTGGCCTCAAGATTTACACTAATGTCTGCATAATAATTTTCAGAGCTTCAGATCAAGCTCCAGAACATCTCTGATTTTTGGTAGGAATCCAGCTCCAGGTATTTTGGAGCCTGCTGTTTTTTTAATAATACAGTAATAACTTCATTCTTTTTTTCATTGCATTTTCCTCCTAAATCTCTCTGAGAGGCAAAATACATATCATTCCTAAAAGGGCATTAATATCCTGGTATGTTTTCCTGACTTCCTATCTTTCCAAGTCTGTTGTCTAACTA
>NW_005054488.1:580556-589646 GCF_000277835.1 Geospiza fortis | reverse complement strand
GAAAAGGCTGAGTTCCAGACCCACACTGGCATAAATCTGCACCATTTCCTTGGAAGCAGTGACATTCTGCTGATCTCAATTACACCTACAGCAGGTGATGATTTGGTGTGAACATGTTAACCCTTGTGCCTGCCTTCAGCACACACCTACATAAAAAGAATAAAAGCTGAAGTCTTCTCTAGTCTGGCAGTAGATACTTGACCCCTCCAAGTATCTACTTGGATATTCCACATCAGCAAAGTGCAACCATCTCTACTGTTTCTGGCTCTAGTAACTCCTGACTTGAGGCATGTCTCGTTTGCTTTCATCCAGCCGCTGCAGCAGGTTCTCAGCATGGAGCTTTTGGGCTGTACTATTGCTGTCCTGTTAACTCAACATCCCTCTGCACCTTCAAACCACCTCTAGTCCTGCTCGAGGCTAGCAGCCCCTTTTCAGTTGCTGTTCTCATCAAGGATAGTAAAAGTCTTCAAATCTCAAACAAAACTAACTTGTCTCAGTAACATCAGGACATAGTGTTTGGTCTAATTTGCACCCACTGGAATCCCAGTAAGGCACACAGGATACAAACCAACCCACAGCATAACCCACTAGCAAGTTTTCATTACATGCCAATGAAATTGACTTTTCCCCATTAAATAAACTGCACAACTCTTTTCTTCTGATAGTATTTTCCTTAAGCCTTCAGATGTTCAGTTCTTCTAGCTCCTCAGCATTTTTCCTCTGAAAATAAAGCTTTTGTTCATAACAATGATACTGCAAATCAGTGTTTCCCAACACCCTTCTCAACTTCTTTCCCCTTATCTTTCCAATAATTTTCATGCTATTGAAAGCTAACAGCCTTGTTTGCCATCCTGCCTTCTTGTGCTATTATACATCAGAGCCTTCACAACAACTGCTTTGAAACACTGTACATCATCACTGAGTCACTTTTCTCATTAAAGAAACAATAATTAAGAACAGTTTGTTCGTTTTCAAGTAAACAAAAATTTCAACACTAAAAATTCAACTAAGAGGCTCATCTGGCTCCATCCATTCATCTCACCTGGCTTCCTTGAAACAAAATAATCCATACACAGCAGCTGTTCCAAAAGGATAGGCCTCTCCCATAAGCCAGACCCAAATCTAACCTTGCAATAGCTGTGCTTTAAGTACTGCGGGAGTTAACCAGGACAGAGTGCTCAGCCAGAACGGCATTCCCTGTCTCCTCAAGGTTTTCCACAAATCCAGGCAGCAGTACCCAGCTCATGGACACTGGGGAAATCTTAAATCAGGAGCATTTGCAGACAAGTGTATGCACAGTGGCAGCAGCATTTTACAGCCTTGGTCTGTACAATGTTTAAATCAGACTGTGAGCACTCACGGGGAGGAACCGTATTTTACTCCTGTCCTGAGTGACAGGTAAGGAACAACAGAGTTTTGATTCCATCTAAACTGGGTGTGTAGCGCAAACAACATTGATCAATGTTGTTCTAACCCCCTGGTTTTAAAACCTGTCTTCTGAAAGAGTAAAGATCTCCTGTCTAGACGGAAACTCTAATTTTTCTGTCTGGGCAGGAAACCAAACCATACAGCACTGAAGATTACACAATAGAAATGAGGGGAAAAGAAAAAAAGCAGACAGGAGTAGCAAACTTACTAATTTACTTTTTCCCAAGACTGGGAAAAGGTAAAGATCTTTCCAAACACATTTCGAGCATCAAGCACAGAAAAATCAGATCCTGTTGTAACCACAAGGCAGTGTCTATGTTTGTGTTCATCACTACCTGTATGTGTGAACCAAAATCCAACTGTTCCTCAGAGTATCCACCTTTCTCCTCATAACCCCAGAAAAAGAAATTTTCATGACAGGGTCATTGTATTTCTGCAAGATGCAAGTCCATGAGCCCGCTTCCGTGAAACACTTCATTCATCTATTTGTAATTAGGAGTGAGCTCACATTTATATTAGAGGAATTTAATGACTGATAAGTGACAAGAACACTTTTCTTGTCAAGTGACCTACTGCAGTTGTTCCAGCAATGCTGGTAGTGTTGTGTTTGCACAGCTTTCTCTGCACCTGACACCAGGCAGGAGACTGTCCCAGGTCATTCACATCACGGGCTGTCCTATTCGGATTCCTCAGCAGAGTCTTCTGGCTGCAATACATTTTGGGACTGTAAAAAGTAAACATTGCTAAAATGGTTCTGTCATTGTGCAGTTCTCAGCGCAAGTTGCCAGGACTGTGCACAGATATGGCACAATTCTTCCCTAAAGGATGTGTGCTGTGTGTGTAGCTTGCTGCTTGTTCCATCTTCCAGTGAAATGAGCAGGGTATTACAGAAGAGCACAGTTGAAACAAGGTCAGGAGGTCATTTTTTTTGCCAGGATGCTGCAGTGAAATGGACTGTGAAAAGCCCCTGCTGTGTGTGACAGCAGGAAGAAAGGATATTATAACAGCCATGCTTAATACAAGGTAGAACCAGAATTTTAAACACAGGCTGATGATTGCATTTCTCTACTGGAATTCAGTATAACTGCAACTTAACATGCATAGCAAAACAACTCCTAGAGCATTTTTCCTGACCTGTATGTGAAGAGTGAACCAAGAGTCTCCCTCCACAAGTCAAGGAGGTGAAGGTGTGCATATAAATGCAGCACCCTCAGAACTGTGAAGGGTGAAGGGCACAGGGTGGCAGCGGATCAAGTCCCAGCATCTCCATGTCTCCCTTTTGCAGTTGTGTGATGCCCTCTTCGTGCAGTTTTATCCCAGAGTAGGACAGGCTGCTAGTGCAGCCCTACACTGTACTGGCACTTCTGCATGAACAGAAAATTGCCTCTCTCCTGTGCCTCCATTAACACACACTGCCTCACACATTTCAGTGTCTGTGCAAAGGGCACAGCAGCAAAGAGTAAATATACAGTACCTAGGGCAAGTGGGATGTGGGAGACAAGGACTAAGGACATCTTTCTGACTAATTAAGATGATAGATTTCAGTCCTCGGCTTTTTTTTGAGGATGCTCTCATGCCAGCTAGCTCTCTGTCCTTAAGAAGTGCAGGGAAAGATCAGCCACATCTAACCCTGATATTACCCTTTAATTCCATGTTGGAGGTTTTGTCTCCTGCAAACTCTTGAAGAAGAAATACTTGACCCTAAACAAAAAGTTCCAACAGATTGGATGGCATTTTTTGTGCTAAAAATAGATTTGGAAAAATTCCCAAACTGGGCCCCTTGCCTAACAATTAAGGTCTTTTTTTTTTTTTTTTTTTTTGAGTGAAGGTATTTTTTGTACACAGTTTAACAGAACTCTTCACAGTCCTTCCAGGACAGATCAATGTCTAATAGCTCGGTCGGACAAGCAGTAATACATGACCAGTAGATTAATCACTTGTCCTTTAGAAGCTCTGTTACAAAATAGGAATGTTTGTTTCCTCTTTGGGTGGGAGGGGCAGATAGCAGACTCCCAGACAAACAGGCAACATTTGCTCAAACCTTAGCTCTTTGCTCTCTCCTCATTACAGAGTATGCTCTCTCCCGGCTTTTCCAAGGCTCCTCTGGCTGGCTGTGCTGGCAAGAGCCCAGCTACAGTAGCACAGCATTGAGAAGACAGAAATGATGGTATTTAGACAGGGAGGGGTGCTTCAAAAGCACTTCCATGACATCTCCATCTGTGTAGGACATCTGCAAGAGCATCGGGATGAGTTGGAGTTCTGGACTCCAGATGGACTCTTTGAAGCTATTGGATGTCCAAACAGGAAGATCTGTACAACCAGAAAATCCACTCAACACCTCAATAGCCACACTTGCCTACAGCACCTGGTCCCAGTAAACTATCTCTTTGTGTGCTGCAGCCTTAAAGTTGACAGATTAATACTTGGGAATGAAGCCACAGTCGACTGAAGTAGTCCAATTAGTATGAGGAGCAGCAGCCCATCTGCTCACTAGCAGGGGCCATGGAAACACATCCCTTGCATACCTCACTGCTCCCAGGGAAATCAACAGCTCTGGTCAGAGCACCACAACCTGCTGCAGTGCTTGGCAAAGGAAAGAGCACAGCAATTCCAGCGAGCTCACTGCAGTATTGCCACAAAACTGAAAGGTGCTCCATGGAGAAGAATAATCTTTTCATTTCCATTCCAGGCAGAAAGGTCTCTGCTAGAGCAGCACAGCTCCTGCAGAGGCAGAGGAGCTGGAGTGAGGGCAGGAGCTGTTTAGCCACATGGTGCAGGCTGCCAGTTGCAGGTCATGCAGCTTTCCACAGCTCACCAGATTCAAGACAGAATCTTGTTCTGTTCTATACAGAGGATCTCCAGGGGAACCTGAACTCTGACCAAGTTCACAGGCCACTGGGCTTTAGAGGAAGGCAGTGCAATAATCCTACACCTACAAAAGAGAAAGAGATGGCTCAAACGAGTGAGGCAATTCAGAACAGCACTGCTGCTCTCGTCAGCCAAACACTCCAGTTATGCAAAAGGCTACAGCACAAATATAATTCTGATTTTAATCTGTGTACAGTAGGAGCATTCGGGCAGCCTAAGCCAGATGTGGTATCTTCATATTTTACAGCCTCTTACAGGATTTTCTTTCATGAACTTGTCTTTATAATACTCTATTTAATCCAGCTATACTTTTGGTATCCACAACATTTTTGAGCAACAAGTCACACAATTTAAAAATGGGTCTGGGGAAGAAAGACTACTTCTGTTTTAGAACCAAGTTCCCAGTATTATCCCCACTACAAAAAACATTTACTAATCCTTCCCTTCTCACTATTTCCTACTTATTATTTTACAGGCTCTCTATTTCATACCATTACAGTTTTCTCTCCTCTAAGATGAAGACTTGTCTTCTTTGTCATTCCTTGTATGGAACAGCTTCAAAAATGCAACAAGCCTCATTGGGCTCCTCCTCTATCTTTCTGAGAGGGGAGAAGTGCCTCAACTGCATCTGAGATGTGGACTCTGAGCACTGGAGTGATGCAGTCACACAATTATCCAAAACTACCTGGAAGTAATAACTACCACTTCAGTGCCCTTCGTGTTACATGCACAGATCAGGAGTGGCTTCTACAATGTACAGTAATTTCCATTTTCAACACTTGATTTATCATTTGATCCCTTAATCTCTTAGATAATCTCACATTAGACTTATGTATAAGCTACAGGTTGAAAACACTGACTGTGGACATACTTTAAGGAAAGAAGTACTAGGCCTAATTTTCATCAATTACACTGTAATATGATACATCTACACAAGGTAGACAGAAAAAGAAACCAGCTACTTACCTGGTCACCTTGAGAGAAAATACAGCTCTTTTTACTGCAAAATAATCTGTAGTGCACCTTCCAAAGAGGAGCATGACTAGGCTTCCTTAGTGTGACATGTATCTACCTATAATGTCAATTAAGACCTGATGAGGTTCTTGAACAGAAAATAATTTACTTCCTTGAAAGCTCACAGCAAAACACTCTCTCCCTCAAGTAAGTTCAGTTTTCCTTCATTTTTGTCCCTCCCTAACAACAAGAAAACAAAAAAAACCAAAACAAACAAACCCTTTAAAACCTCCCACAACAGGAAAGAAAACACAGAAATCAAATGGCAGCCATAGCTTCTGGGAGCTCTCGAGACAGAACCTTCTTTCAAAAAGAAGGAAAATTACACAGTAATACAGAAAAATATGAGAAAGAAATATCCTCAAACTCTCTGGAAAAAAGAAGTATTTTCCACTTAAAAAGCAAGGGAGATGAAATAGGCACAATCTCAAGAGAAAGCAAAAAGCCTACAGGAGCAAAATATATAAGATCTGTCAGTCTTCAAACCAATCATGAGTAGATAGTAAGACAAGGTGGAAATACTATCTAAAACACTCCTACGGCCAGTGTGAGCCAGTTTCTAGACACAGATGAAAGAGCTGCAGTCTAATTCTGGCAACACTTCCCTGCTTTGTCATGCCAATGGTATAATGGGAAAGGAAGCATTGATGGGTGGAGCTGCACATGACTTGCCATGAGATATGAACAGTATTACAGGACTGTGCAGGGCTTCTCAGTAGCTCTGCTTTGTAACTAGCCTCAGGGGCATTTTGAACCACTCAGAGCCGCAGTGTGCAGATGGAAGTGGCTCTCACAGCCCTGCTTTGCCTTACTTTGTGCCTCAGACACTGCTGTGCCATGGCACAACGTCTGTCCAGGGTACTGCAGACAAACCAGTGAAATTCCCATGCAATAAAGTCCCCCTTCAGCTTTAGTTGTGTAAATGCTATATTCCCCTCTGCATGGCAGTCCCCACAGGCAGGCAAATTTTACTGAGCTGGGCTCTCCGTGAAGCCAGGTCAGGGCCCAGTGAAATGTTGTAAGGTCCTTGTTCAGCTATCATGAGTGGTGTCCTCGAGTGTCCCTTGGAATTACAGGAGAGTGCTTTCCCTAGACAAAAACTGCAATCACTTTGACACTTGCTGCCAAGGTTGTAAAAGGCAGCAAGCAATTGCTGCTAAAATGCCCAGATCCTGAGAAGTGTGCAGAGTAACAGTGCTGCTTAAAGCCATTGACTGTGTGCAACTTCCCTGACATTAGCCAAGATTACCAAGTCACTTGGCAGATCCCAGCACATTTTTGATATTAAAGTGATGGGAAACTACTTAAATACCCATGCATTCATTACGAAAACATCTTTTTTGGCATTTACTGCCAATTAACGCTTGTGCCTTAGCACAGCCAATTTTCCTCATTCTATTCAAACGTTATGGTTGTGTGAACGACCAAACATGATCATGGAAATGTTGGCTCCCATCCCCTGAAATGGGTATTTGTAAGGAGGCTGTCAATTGGAAATATTTGGCAATCTATCAGGAGTTTAAGCACATTTTAAAAGGCCATCTGTGTACAAGAGGCACGGCAGCAGAGGTGCAGTTGGTGATGCTGGGCTGCAATCAGAGCATCTCCTTCAGCTGTGCTGTGCCTCTGCCAGGCCTTGCTGTGCAGGCAGCAAAGACATGAACAGCCAGGGACAACTACAAACTGAAAGCTAAATCATGAGGCTGCATCACCATCAGCTGCATATCAAGAAGGGAGTAATTTGCTTTCAGAAGCCAAAAGGCTAAATACAAGAGTGTTCACAGCACAAAACCAAAAGCTTTCCTGGCACTGGTACAACTGGAATCACAGCCATGTCTATCATCCAAGTGGTTTGCTTTAGAAATGAATTCCATAAATTTTCAAACAGCTGCACAGGACTTAGCTTCAAAAATCTATTAAGGTAAATAAAGCATGAACCCTGTCTCCTCATCTAGCTGGACTTCACTGTTTCAAGCTAGCTGCTGGATTTATTTGAACTGCTGGATTAGATTTTTAGTGTGAGGGAATTATTCCCATTACACATGTGGGTTACAAACATTTCACTGTAAGAGACAGAAGGCTGGGCTCAAGCTTTCTGATACGTTTTAGGCAGCATTCCACTCGGCTCAGCAGCAGCATCCTTCCCGCCGCTCTCCCAGCCAGCTGCCACAGGCTGAGTGCCCACGGGGCCTGGGGTTTGGGAACAGAGCTCCCCGTGCCTGGAGCAGCTCCCTCTGCAGCACGGCAGGGGAGCTGGAAAGGAAAGAAGGGTACACGGGAGAGAGAGAGAGAGAGACAGGGGAAAAAGAGGGGCGGTAGAGAGAGGAGCCCTCCGGAGTCAGAGATCAATCCTCATGGAGGTAATGATCAATGCTCGATTTATTTCAAATCTGAGGGTACATTTATATGTTAATACAGGGTTCTGCAACATAAGAATGCATAAAACTAGTCACAAAGTATTATGTATAAGACAAAAGAGCTAACATATCTTCGGTCACACAGCATAGCTTGGCAAAACTGTCAGCAGAACGTTCTGCCCCATATCTTCTCTTTACATCCTTAGAACATCCTGCTTCACATCTCTCTTCCTGGGGTACATCTTGGCAAAACTTCTTTATCTTGTTTGCCCAAGAGCAGCATGTCTCTGCTATCAAGCACGTATGCAAAGTTGTGCAGCTTGCTTCTATGCAGCGTCTGCTCAAAATGCTCTCCGCAGAGCTGCCCTTGCCCTGCTGGCTGCAGGGCAGCACCTTGCTGCTCCAGCCACAGGAAACTCATACGTGCAATTCAGCAGCACCAGATAAATCTTGAGACCTGAGCATTTGAGTTTTTTCGTATGGAATTTGTTCTGTGCTCAACCTCTAACAGGAGGAATGCTGCCTGTAAGGCTGTGAACAGGAGTAACAAGAGGAAAAACAAACAGGGAGAAAACAAACCTATTTTGAGTTTGTTGAGTGCTTTTTATGGTGACTTTTAAAACGTTATTTATAACTATCTTCAAAGTCTGCTTAATTACAACATACAACAGCATTAGGCTTGCAAAAATAATACCTGAAATCTGACCCTAAAGGGTTAGATTTTTGACTCTCAGACAATGAAAAATCCAACCGCTCAAATTTTAAAGCTATTTTTACAATATTGAAAACTGCAACTATTTTTAACACTCATTTCAAACAGATCAAGTATTTTGAGTTCCAAATGTGCAATTAAAGCAGTCAAAACCAAAGCTAAAATGCAAGAAATACTCACAGGGCATGTTATGGAGTCTCAGTGCAGCCAGTTTGGTACCCAGTGTTTGATACTTTTCACGATTTCTCAGTAATTTTACATTCATAACTTAGTTTCAAATTTTAATGTTTGTGAGAGCCGATGTTTTTCTGAAATCCCTAAAGAAAGCATTAAAAAATTTTAAATTCAAAAGAACAGAAGTAGGAAATCAGACTGATTTGTATATCCAAACAAACTGTAAGACTTGAAACACGTGAGGGGAACAGAGGGATTCCTTCCAGACATTCATCCAGCAGATATTAATTTAGAAATATGTATACAGCTGTATGTGGCTGTACATGCCCTGGCCAACTGCTTCACGCTTCACAAAACAAAGGAAACACAAAACTCCAGCGTGGTCTAAGACAGATGGGTAGAAACAAGCAAGAGACAGATGCATAAACACAGAGGCCATGTTTGTAAGAACTCATTAATGCCAAATTAGAGGGAGGAACATGAGAAGGTCTGTACCAGCAACAACAGTGAGACTTTACCAATGAACTGTATTTTGTG
>NW_005054488.1:576116-580526 GCF_000277835.1 Geospiza fortis | reverse complement strand
TATTTTTGGTTGACTGAGTGCCAGAAATTATTTTTGAATGGGACAGTGACTGATTACGAGAGGCAGATGTTCAACCCTGTGTATTAAAATGCACATCCCTAGAAGCTGTTTCCTGATGTACTTGTATGGCCCACAATCCACTCGGGCAGGCAGGAGGGCACACAGGTGGCAAACCTCACCAGTAATCCCAGACTGTACTCTATTGTAATGGACAATGTTCTGCAGGATTTTATTATTTCTCATCAAGACCGAAGTTACTTCTTCTGAAAATAGAAAATTGGTGCTTTCTGTCTGATAGTACAAACCTCCTGGTACTGACAATGGCTTTAGGACTCTGGAATTAACCCCTCTGCCGTGGTGTCCTTCCAGCAGAGTGACCCTCAGTACAAACATGCAGGCAATGGGCTCTACTCAGTGCACCCAAGCTCTGCTCTGTCACATCAGGAAGCCATACCCAGAGTCACAGAGCTGATGCAATCCCAAGGGTTTTGCAAAGAAGCTGTTGAACACCACAACATAAGAGAAAACATAGGAGAGCCGCTTGCTGAGGCGCCCTTCTGTGTAACAGGCAGATAACCAAAGACACTATGAAAGTCAAGAACATATCAAACACATCAGTGTGTGCGAAGAGATCTGCCTGGGATTCTTCAGCCCCGCTTCTGCCATAAAAATTAGCGTTGTTTTGTGGAAAATGAATCTAGCAGATACACGCTTTCAGCCTGCAAAGCAACTGCTAGAAACAGGGGGGGAAAGTTTGCTGGTTTTGTCAATCTGAACTCCAATAAGGAAACAAGCAGCAGCCCACAAGCCAGCACCGACAGGATGAATTGAGAAAGGCTACCCATCCGACTGGGCAACTAAAAACTCAAAAGTGTGGAGAATATCCTGCACTGCTCAACAGATGCAGCAACAGCAGATCCCTGGGGGCTGGTGCTGTCAGCACAATGCCCAGCAGCCAACACTCCCAGGCCAGCAGCCCCTCTTGGGTGGAAGGAAGCTCCTGACCCCAGCTGGAAATGGTGTTCATGAGAAATTCTCCCCACAAGAGGTAACTACACTCTCGGGTCAGGAACCTCTGTTCCAAGTTGCAGCCTACAGCGCTGGCTAAGTCACCTCCCAGAAATAGGGTCAGCTTTGTGCAAAGTTGCTGAAACAGAGAAGGAGAATGCTGATGGGTGCAGAAAAGCTCTCTGGGGAAGTCAAAAGGATTTATACAAAAGATAGGATGGAAGCTAGAAATAATCAAATAGGAAACAGCAAAGAAAAGCAGCAGTTTTACACAAAAGAAATAGCTCTACAGAGATTGAAAATAACTTCTACATGTTTTTCTGCAGCCATGTAAGCAGTAAGATGGGGAAACTGCTTGCCTGCCTTGCTGCCCTACACACTTTGAACTGACAACATGAAATATGGGAATAATAAACATACAGGACGCCTAGTGGAAAAGAAAACAATCAGAGCCCCCAGAACATGAAAATCAAAGAATATACCAAAGGTGCAGTAAACTGTACCAAGCAGTAAGTGGAATCATATGTTAAAGAGTAGTTTAAAACTAACTGGCCAAGCCCTCTAGTCAGTTTGATGAGCTGTGATCCCATGAAACTGATATTCTGGGCAAGAAGAAGAAAAATACTATTACTGTCATATTTCAACTGTGCAACAACATGGTGATGGGAGAGCTTCACTCATGCACAGTGCAGAGTGGCAAACACACTGGGACATGTTGCCTGGAACCGGAATTTAATGGACAGCCAGGAAACTCAGAGAGGAGGAAGCAACTCTTGGCTTCACTGGAAGCAGCGCCCAGATCAGGTTTTCCTTTTTTTTCATTTTTAAACAAGTAAAATTCTTGAAGGCAGCAGGAAGGGTGTTCAGAGACAACTTTGTTTACAAATAAATGTCGCCTACTAGAAACTTAGGAGAAGCCTGAAGAACCCAGTGTTGCTGAACAGCAAAGTGGTTCCATGTCCAGATGGATAAACCAGAAGGGGCCATAAGCCCAGGCAGATACAATATAAATTACATAGTGTCCTGGAGTGACTTTATGATGGCTGAATTGTATCTCCATTAATCTGTTTGGCCCAGAAATAAGTTTTGCACCTTTAAGACAGGTTCTGAGAGCAAAGGTGGAGGGAGACAAGAAACACACATTTTGTTTTCAGAAACTGCACTTGCTCCCCCGCATCCTTCTCCTGGACAGTGCTGCCTGCAGCATGGACAGACAGCAGGAGAAAGCTTTCCTTTGCTTTTAGTTAGTTGTTCACTAGCTGAGGCAGAGAAGTTCTCTGGACTGTGGGTTTCTTTTTCTTGGAACAGTTTGAACCTGCTCTGGACTGAACACCCAGAACACCACTGGCAGCTCTCACCTGTGGCCCACAGGCTGGGCCTGGGCTGCAGCATTTCCAGCACCTGAGGGACTGATAAGAGACTGATAAGGGACGGAGTGACCCAAGCTATAGCCCACAGAGGGACTTTCTGAGTGTGTCATCTCTTGGGAGCGGCAAGAGGTTTTACTGTTTAATATTGTTCATTTTTTGTCCTTGTTCCAGATTGCAAGGCAAGATGTTTTCTATTACCATCTGTATGGCAGTTGTCTTTTGTCTAGTGGGCAGTTTTCCTTATCTCTCTCTGAGTGATCACAATCACTCCTCCCTCTGGGGGCACACTGCTGATAACAGCTATTGAATGTCACTGCATGGCTGATAAGAACTACAGCATCCCATTGGGAGATGTGAGCCCAGAGGGAGGAGCCCCTGCTCCAACAGAACCACACCTGACACTCCAGGAGAACTGCAGCCACAATTCCAAAGAGACTGCTGCCAACACCCTGACCCACAGGATGTCAGTTGTGTTCTGACTCTGTCAGTGTTGTTTCAGTTTACTGAATTTTTTATTTTATCCTTTTATTTTCTTCCCTATTAAATAACTATTATATCCTGCTCCCATAATTTTTTGTTGCCTGAGAGCCCCTTAATTTAAAATTTATAGCAATTTTTGGGGGGGGGTGGGGTGTTCATTTTCTCCATTTCAGGGGAGGCTCCTGCCTTCCTTAGGAGGCACCTGTCTTTCCAAACCAAGACAGTGCTGGTGAATGCTTTGCCTGTTAAATAAGCAGGTTTTTCCACTTTCCTCCAAGGATATCTTGTCCCAAACCAGCTGCGGGAGGAGCCACTTGGATTTGCTTTCTAGAGGAACCCCAGTTTGGAGCTTTCCTCCAGAATTTGCTCTAAACCAGGACACATTAAAAAAAAACCCAAAACATTTCAGGAACAGCTTTCAAAAGGCACAAAAAACACAGACGAAAGAATTCTGATAAGAATCTGTAGGGTCATAAAATAATGAAGATATAGAAGAAGAACTTAGTGACCATAAAGCCACAGATTGGGAAAAAAAAAAAAAACCAAACCAAAAAACCAACCTGTGTGCATTTCTAGTAGAGGAGATTGGAAAGACTCCTACTCTGGAATCTCCTCTCTCTCCAGCAGTACACAAGAGAGTCTATCTCAAATCAAACTTAATGACAGAAGACACTCAAAAAGAATTCTCTGATGAGCGAATGAGCAGCAGCAAGTCACCAGCACCATATGATAACTGCCTACAGCAGAAGAAACTGAAGACAACTACCAATGGTGCTGTTTAACTTCTGGCTTAAATTTGCTTTGATCCCGAAGGAGTTCTGGGCAATCAAGAACTAGAAAGCCAAGTAAATTGGTGAAAACTGTTTAAAAGAACAGAATGAGTCCCTTTATAGCCAAATTGGCATTGCTAGAAACAGATTTTGTGAAGGAAGTTTTGCCTTATTATCTATCAAAGTATTTTCTACAGCTATCAATAGGTATACTGACAACAGAAATCCAGGCTATATTTGTATACTCAAAGGCATCTGACAAAGCCTCAGCCAAAAAACCTTTAAAAAAGCAGCTGGTATAGAGCAAGAAAGTCCTCAAATGAATAAAGAAATGTTTAAAAGCAGTAAAGAGAAGTACATCTTTAAAGAACAAGGAGGTGACGAATGTGACTGATGTGATTTATTAGGCAAAACATATGAGCAGAGAAACAGAGGGGGCGTGTTTTGCTGTTTGCACCCTTGGGGTCCCAGGCAGAGTGCCCTCTGCACTGCTGTGTCCATAACCAGCACACAGGGCGTGACCGTGTTCACAGGGGTCCCAGGGTGAGGGAAGAGATGGGGATTCTGAAACACTCCATGTTTCAGAAGGCTTGATTTATTATTTTGTGATATATATTACATTAAAACTATACTAAAAGAATAGAAGAAAAGGTTTCATCAGAAGGCTAAGCTAAGAATAGAATGGAATGATAACAAAGATTTGTGGCTCGGACTCTCTGTCCGAGCCAGCTGGCTGTGATTGGCCATTAATTAGAAACAACCACATGAGACCAATCACAGAT
>NW_005054488.1:547813-575979 GCF_000277835.1 Geospiza fortis | reverse complement strand
AAATACATACACCCATACAGATGGCTCCCCCACCTGCCAAGGCAGAATCTATTACATGGAAGATGGCATTTATCAACAGAGTTTTCCTGGCAAAAGGCAAAGATTTAAATACCTGGTAGCTAGTGGTAAAAGAACCTTTGGAAATTTATTTTTTTCATTGTAAAGACTTGTCAGGTATTCCTGTAAAAAGTTTTGGATGAAGAACCTGAAATACTAAAGAAAGAGTGGGTTTATATTTCACTTCAACTGCCATTTTATCTTATGCACTTTTACTAAAATCAAATAAAATCAAGACAGGCCCTCCATCCACAAAGAGATGCTCTCAATTTAGGCCTAAACTAACTTTCAGTTCTTCCACAGCTAATATTCACAGTAGCTTTTAGAGAACTTAAAGTGGGGGAAACTTTAGACTCCTGTCATGGACTCTGCACATCGTTCTCCACCCCAGTTAGTTTCTTTAGTTAATTACTTTCATTTCCCAAGCTGTGCTTTGTGGATGTGCAGATTTGAGCTGCCTGAGAGCTGCTGGAGTGGAGCTGCTGGAATGGAGCTGCATTTCTGCTGGTGCTGCTCAGAGCAGCAGGGATGACACAGGACGGGGCCCTTGTGGCTCTCTGGCCTCTGCTCCCCCTGTGCTCTCACTGCCCTGGGCTCTCACTGCCCCTGGGCTCTCACTGCCCCTGGGCTCTCACTGCCCCTGGGCTCTCACTGCCCCTGGGCTCTCACTGCCCCTGGGCTCTCACTGCCCCTGGGCTCTCACTGCCCCTGGGCTCTCACTGCCCCTGGGCTCTCACTGCCCCTGGGCTCTCACTGCCCCTGGGCTCTCACTGCCCCTGGGCTCTCACTGCCCCTGGGCTCTCACTGCCCCTGGGCTCTCACTGCCCCTGGGCTCTCACTGCCCCTGGGCTCTCACTGCCCCTGGGCTCTCACTGCCCCTGGGCTCTCACTGCCCCTGGGCTCTCACTGCCCCTGGGCTCTCACTGCCCCTGGGCTCTCACTGCCCCTGGGCTCTCACTGCCCCTGGGCTCTCACTGCCCCTGGGCTCTCACTGCCCCTGGGCTCTCACTGCCCCTGGGCTCTCACTGCCCCTGGGCTCTCACTGCCCCTGGGCTCTCACTGCCCCTGGGCTCTCACTGCCCCTGGGCTCTCACTGCCCCTGGGCTCTCACTGCCCCTGGGCTCTCACTGCCCCTGGGCTCTCACTGCCCCTGGGCTCTCACTGCCCCTGGGCTCTCACTGCCCCTGGGCTCTCACTGCCCCTGGGCTCTCACTGCCCCTGGGCTCTCACTGCCCCTGGGCTCTCACTGCCCCTGGGCTCTCACTGCCCCTGGGCTCTCACTGCCCCTGGGCTCTCACTGCCCCTGGGCTCTCACTGCCCTGGGCTGTCACCAGGCTGTGGCACACAGCACAGGAAGGGCTGTGCCCGCTCCTGGGGCTCTCCCTGCCGTGAAACCTGGCTCTGCCCCTGACTGCACTGGGAGCAGCAGCTTCTAGACTGTTCCAGACAGAAACATCCATTTTAACCCCTTCAGCTGAAAAGGCTCAAGCTGCCTATTCTGAAAAATTGTCATGGAAATTGCATGAAATATAGTGGGCCCTGAAAGGAGAACGGTGCTTCCAAGTGCCACTGTTGGAAAAGCAGGAACTGCTGGTAATGCTCCAACTCTTTCTCTGCCATCCATTGGTGGACATTACTTTTTTACATCTTGATTGGAGGTCTGATGTTGTCTTGCTGCTCCTCCTCCTCTAAATGCCATGATTACTAAGGCTATTACAAAGGGGGGTAGTGAAAGAGGACTATGGAATTACATCGTACAATAACATTACTATACATCTATATAATATCTATCTCAATTGTGAGAGCCAACTATTACATTACTTACCTATAACAATAATATATTTTCTATTATGAATACAATAGAGAAAAACCCCAAAACATCTAGTTCATATGAAAAATGTTAAAAGACTTTAAATACTGAATATAGGATAGCAAAATTGACTAAGTTCAGTTCTCTTTTAAAAATAATTTTTATCCTGCATAAAAAAGAGCTATATCCCCCTCTGACTTTTCCTTGAAACACTCTATGAGAAAACAAAATAAAAAATATTGTTTTCTGACATTCTGAGAGCCAGTAGAGTGGGATCTCTCTACTGTTATTTGTAGGTATCCTAGGTATTCAGATAATTTTATTTTTATCATGCTCTTTGATCCTCAGTGTTACTAAATTTTAGAAAATATGCTGAGAATTTAAAGCAGATGTGTCCCAGTCAACATTTCACACACCTTATGGAATTGCTTGCCTGAAGCTCTGCTCATGCAAGTCCATCGGTGGGTCTCCAACCCACTCACCAAACACAAAGCTGCAGAAAAACTGAAATACTCAGGAACTGTTATCAGGAAATTTGCTTTCCAAGACTACTCAGAAGATACTGATGAACAATGAATAAAATTACATCTATTCCAAGAAGATTTTGATGCAGTTCTCTATCTGCATGAAATGACAACAGAAAAACAGAATTCAAGAATTCCTATATTGGTAAAGGAAGTAGATAAGGAAGTACCTAGTCTACAAACTATGACAAGACACTCAATTTGCAGCATGGTTTTTTTTCCACTCCACACTTCAGGCCCATCAACATTTGTTTCACACTAGCAGGTTCTATGAAACACATTCCCATTTAAAATAGCATAAACCCCTGTGTCTGGTCCTTCCTGCTATTCATACCACTTATGTTTTTACTGATGTGTAATAAAAATCAGGTAAATATTATTTTTATTTGGCAGTGGCTGGGAAGATGCTTAGAGAACATAGCAAAATAAAAATAAACCAAAACAAAACAAAAAAACACCCAAAAAAAAACAAAACAAAAAAAAAAACAAAAAAAAACAAAAAAACACCCCCCAAAAAAAACCAACCCAGAAGTAACTTTAAGAAATATAAGCTCTTCAGAGTAATATAGTGTTCTATCATTCTAGCATTAATACAGGTATGTTCCATCTCATTTCTTCGAGCTTGAAAATAGCAAGGTTAATTAGGTGAAGAACTGTAACAAAGTAATTAGATTATAATGTAATTATTTTTAGGGGAAATAAAATCTTTATAAAAATCCTAGAGGCTAAGAAAGGCCTCAGGAGATGGGAGTGGAACTGTTAAGAGGCCTTAACTATTACGTCAATTTATTTGTATACAGCTGTGCTCATTGAACAATAATTAAAAAGGAAAATTGCCTTCTTTTAAAATACAAGCTATTTACTGGGTATGGAAATCAATAGTCTCCCTACCAGGAAGCTGGCAGCCTGTTAGCCACAAACCAGAAGATTCAAGGCATCCTGAGCAGAGTGGTGATGGGAACAGAGAGTTTCTGTGTTTAATGAGCTATTTTAGCACCCCGAGCAGTGCACCTGTAAGAGTCATGGGAATTATCCAGGGGCAGGGAGGGGAGGAAGTACTGCAGTCTACAGCTGCCAGAAAGAAACTAAGAATTCTCCAGTTTTGCCTAAAAATGATGAAGAAGTGTGAAGACAGCAGGCACCACCCTGGAAAGGAAACGAAAGGAAGGTCCTACTAGGACTGCGCTAATTGGAGTGCAGCAGCTGGCACCTGAACCAGAGGGTGCCCCAGTTCCAGCTCCGAGGCCCTGGGTGTGCGCCACACACAGCAGCTGTGCCCACAGCACTCTTTAAAAGCTTCACCCTGGCCCCCCTTGGGCTCCTCACCACACTTCAGAACTGCTTTAGTTTTCAAATTATTCCTTATTCCTGTGACATCCCATTTGGCAGCTGGAGGTTGAAGTGGAGCTTGCCCTGCTGTGGAATTTCTGCAGCCTGGCAGAAGTCAGCACAAGGCGCAGCTGGCCCGAGGTTTCACTCACATGCAGCTTACACTAAGTCCTCCAGCAGCACTAAACTACACAACCTCACAAGGCATTTTGTCCAATATATTCTTGTAGCAGGCACCTGAAATAAAACACCTCTAGCCTGCAAATCAGCAGTTCAGGAGCCTGGCTGCTCTAATCCCCTGAAGGCCGCTTTATCCTGGGGAAACAAGCCTTGCAACATGCTATCCACAGCATTCCTTGCACCTTCCAAGAGGGACAGAGTGCCAAGGACAGACACTTCTCACTGAAATACTGTGCTTCATTTGATTTAAAGCCTTTTATGCAACAATCCAGTCTGACTGAAGCAGGTAATTAATTTAAGTTATTCATGATGTCACTTGAATCTGAGCTCTGAATGTAGGACTTTTAACTGTCTCAAGCTTGTCCAAACCTGGAGCACCCATTTTAGGGACCCATGCTTTCAAAGAGTTTGGAGGGAAAAAAAATCTCTAAACTTTGCTGATCAGTGTGATATATGTGGCTGGTTCACTCAGTGACAGCAATCAAGTTGTTTATAGGAATTTTTAAACATTAGGACTCTTTTGGTTTTTTTCTCAATTCTCTTACGAGGAAGAAGTGCTTTGGAGAAAAGGATTTGAAGATCCTAACTGCTGCAGTCTTAGTAAAGTTTAATTCAATCCCATACTGTTAACACTCTTGGCATGAACAAAGGAAAGTACACAGGTACAGCTAAGTACACTATTTGGGAGCCCTATGCTGTGAAAGAAAAGTTTCAGCCTGGCAAAATAGGAAGGCCAATCTCAGAGGCCCTAGAAGACATAAGAGCCACTCCAGAGGGAGTTATGAGTTAACGACAGTTTTTACGAGATCACCGAAATGCCAGAATTTTTGTCTGTTGCCAGTCGTATCCTACTGCAGCAATTTACTGTAGCTTAAGAATTTGTCTACAGAATTAGCTAGAAATAATGACAACTGGGATAGCAATGCAACCTGGGCTTTTCCAAATGAAAGCACTGAATATGAAGAAACACTTTTTGCCTCATGAGGCTATAAAAAGTAATGGAAAGCCCAAATCCTAGAAGAGTTTAAAAACTGGTAATGCATGGTAGTGGCAATACCCACCTAAGCAGTAAACAAGTCAGGATATTAACAGATCAACTCCCAGACAAAAAGAGGGACACATGTACAAGCAGGTGTGCTTCCATCTGAGGACTAAGGGAAGTGGTGTATGGCTATGCAAACCAAAGTACAACACAGAAGCAGTACGATTTATGTATTCTGTAGTAACAGTAATAACACCTGTATCGATGGCTGATTTTTAGTTACTGCAGCTAAACTACTTCTATCACTCTCAGTTAGGAAAATCCTGCAAGTATTTTTAAATTGCCTGACCATTAATCCCGCCTTCACTGCTGGGTAAAAACATCACAAATAACAACCCTGAGCAGATTTTTTTTCATCCAAAGTTCTTAACACTGTAATTTCCATTTTACAGATAGAAGAAACAGAGGAGTTATTTGTCTATTCCTGTTTAATGAGCCAGGAATCAGCTACACTGATTTCTGTCGCTATAGGACACGAAATAACACGAGGCACACATGCAGCTCTCCCAAGGTATAAAGAGAACTTTTAATTTCTGACTCCAACATTTACAGATTTCCAAAAGTGACAGTGGATTGGAGGGTGACAGTGCCACCTCTCCAATGACACTGGACAAACCAACAGTCCATCAAGTTTCTCCTCCTCCATAAAATAATGCAAAGTAATAAGTTATTTACAGAAAGTGTGTGAGAAAGTTTGTTACAAGAACGTAAACAACAGAAGGCTTAACTTAAAAAAAAAACAACTTAAAAAACCAGGCGAGAGATTTCAGCCTCTAAAAGCCTTTAAGACACTACCCAGCTGAGCATGGGGTGAGGATGCAGCTGAGGCAGACTCAAAGGAAGGTGCCATGCCCTGAGAGCAGGTGGGGCTGAGGTTCCCTTCGGCTGCCCTGGCCAGCGAGCGCCGGCACGGAGCGCAGGCCCAGCCCCAGCCGCAGCCTGCTGCATTCTGCCCGCATCTCTGCAGTTTGCCTGCTTCCCCCTCGACGGCTGGGCCTTGCAGGGTGTGGAACAAAGCACTGCAAGGGATGAAGCCAGCCCAGAGGGGAGCCTTGCAGAGATGGTTTCTCTGAGAGAAGAAAGCCAGCACCACCAGCTGAGTAGGTTCCACTGTCACACCTTGTTTTCTGTTTGACAGGATTGCTTCGAGATTAAGAAGAAATTTCCCTAACTCTGCTATTTCTTATAATCATAATTCCACTGCTATGCTTATACAATCTCTAAAATCTTTCAAATTTCTATAAAGATGATCCAGTGTATGACTAAATGTTTTATATTTTGAGCCTGGTAAATTATTATTATTAGATGACATTCAAGTTTGGACTGTCTTTTTCTGTAACTGAGTGTGATTGCTCTCACTCACCAGCATGTTCACACTACTTTGTTTTTACTGGATAACTGAATTATTAATTTATAAGGTGAACAGAATGTGCCACAGCCCCTACCATGCTAGAGAGACAGAGAAGGACCATGTAGAGCATGAGCACATGCTACTATTACAAAAGCAAATGCCATTTGCAGCACTAAATTAGGTTTAAGAAAGATACATTAAGTGTTAGAGAAAGCAAATTTGGCAGTGTTCATTGTGTATTACTATGATATCACAAGAAGAGTGGCTAATGCTAAGCGGTGTATTTGGCTGCTGCTAAGCCTTGAGGTCATTATAGAATTTCTTGGCACAACTGGATTATTTATGTGATGAAATTTCACTAAGATAGTTTTTTCCTCCAGAATTCATCATCATGTCACTCAGGAAAAAAAAAAGTTGACATTAAATAATGTTTAGATAACATTCAAAAATTCATTGCTTCAGTGACAAACGCATTCCTTGTAGGAGCATGAAAAACAACAATATTGTTCAATCTCTGATTTTCCAATATCAGCTGTCTGATGAATATTCTACATAGAAGGAAGCAAACTAAAAAAAACCCCAAGCAATTAGTAGTTAAGCTCTAATTGTATAAATAAGGCTAATTATACAGATGGGAAATCTTTTCAGTTCAGAAAATCAGATGCTAAACATTCCTCCCATTGACAGAAAAAGCCTTCATACAAGCAAACAAGTGCATGAAAACCAGTGAGCTAATCATGCTGATCCTTCTATAAAGAACCGCCTTGCTCTTCAAAGGAAGAAAAAACCTTAATTCTGTTTCTGTACTGGAGACCCCCACAGATGCTACTACACTGAGGGCCTGTGCTTTGCAATGAAGGACATGGCAGAAGCAGAAAAGAAGGTAAATTGCAAATGGCTGTTGTACTCAGGATGCTGCAGGCAGAGGCAGCAAAAACAACCAGATGATGCTTCAGGTCATGCTGGCTGCACAGAAGAGGGGATTTCAGCAAGACTGGGCAAGTTGCTTATACTAAAGGCCCAAAAATCCCAGAATGCTTGAATGCTTTGGCTTTGCTTCAAAAAGACCTTGAAGCTCATTTGGTTTCAAAAGCCCTGCCCTGGGCAGGGACACCTTCCACTATCACAGGCTGCTCCAAGCCCCATCCAGCCTGGCCCTGAAAATTTCAGGGACTGGGCAGCCCCAGCTCCTCTGGGCAGCCCATGCCAGGGCCTCGGCACCCTCACAGGGAAGAATTTCTGTTATCTAAACCTACCCTCTTTCAGACTGAAGTCATTACTCCTTGTCCTTTCACTACATGTCCTTGTAAAAAATCCCTCTCCAGCTCTCTGCCTTGCAGGCCCCTTTTGGTACTGCAAGGCTGATGGAAGTAAAAGTGAATGCAGGTTCCATTATGCACAGAGCCCTGAGCTCTGCAGTGGCTGACTGCTCTCAAAAGCAATTCCCCACAGCACCATCCCCAGGCAGCCAGCCTACACCTTGAGTACCACCATGGAGCTCCAGCATACAGCCGGAGAAAACCTGGCATCCCCCAGGAGCCAGGGCCCTGCCCCCATCAGAGGCACACCTCGCAGCGAGCTGAGCCCCCGCAGCACTGACACAAACATGTGGGAGGCCAGTTTCAGCCCAAGAGACCAATTAAGGGACTAAAATTAAACAGTACTTTCTGCAGCATCACATCTAACATGTACTTTTCATTTGCTTACCTGAATTGTGCCTGTGTATATGAACTATAACATTCACTTTATTTCATTGGCTGTGGCACCAGAGCTGCATGAGTGCAGAGGAAATACTGGATAATTAGAGAAAGAGTTTAATAATAATACTATTCAACTATAAAAAAATTTTTCACTATAAAAATAATATTATTCCGATAATTACATTTGATTACTACAAATGCTACCAAACTATGTAATACTTTAAAACCTCTTCCATGATACTTGCATTCTAAGTGGTAAGTGCAGGATACAGCTAGTATTTCTGTTCTATGTAATAAACTAGAAATGCTGGTAACATTCTCATAAGAGCATTGAAAAAAAATTATATCACTTGAATACTGCATTTGTAGTATTTGCACTTAATAAGAGAAGCAGACCATATCTCAGTACTGAGGGAACCTCTTGGCTTTGAAAATTCCAATTTCAAAATTCCACCAAATTTAAGGCTGGTTTCAGCTTGTACCTCCTGACTTTGGCAGCAATGCTGTAAGGCAGTATGAACCGTTGGATTTTTCGGGAGGACTGCCAGCTGCAGGAATTGCTGAGGGCTGTGACTGAGCTGTGACAAGCAGGGGCTGCCACAGGAGGTTTGCAGAGGCACACTGCAACTCAGACTTCCAGCATGGAAAACAGTAAGAGCTCTTATAAAGAGAGGGCATGTGCACAGTCCAGTCAGTGGCAAAATTCTGTTCTCATCAGTCAGTCCAACAACACACTTTGTACCCTGCTTTTCTAGATTTCAGCAGCACATTGTCCCAAGCACACTCTATGTGGACCAAGTGTTCCTACACACACGGAGCTTCACCAGCTGGACTGAGGCAGACAAGAACTGCTGTGTTTGTTTTCCATAACACTATTTCCTTGTCCACAGTCTGACTGATGGACCAGACAGATTCCACAGGATGCATCAAGCCTTGAAAATTGCTTTGAAAATGGACAGCTACTCCTGGATGCTTGTCTGACAATATAAACAAGTGCCAAAAATGACGCATGACAGGCTATAGAAGTGTCTGAGAGCATGAATCTGCGAAAGCAGCAACATGCTTTCTCAGAGTGCTGGTGAGTGCAGCTGCTCCCAGTGTGTCATCTGGCAAATTCTCTTTTCCTACTGCACCATGTGCATCAGGAGGAAACCAGAACTATAATCCTCCATCCCCGTTCCTTCTCACTGTGCATTTCATTTCCCCTTTTCCTTCCCTAAGCAATTGCAAGACTTGTCATACTTCAGTCAGGTATGGGTAATTCACAACAAAGAAAAAAGTATTGTTTGCAGATGCCAAACAACCTATTCTTTTCCTTCAGCCTGACACAGTCTGGTGAGATATCCTGAGGCTGCCCTTCAGAGAATGTCATGGCTTAACCCCAGCCAGCAGCTCAGCCCCACACTGCCACTAACTCATTTGCCCCTGGTGGGATGGGGAGAGAATTTTGAGAGTAACAGTGAGAAAACTCAGGGCTGAGATACAGACAGTTTAATAAGTAAAGCAACAGCTGCACATGCAGGAAAACTGAACAAGGAATTCATCCCCTACTGCCCATGGACTGACAGGTGTCCAAATGTCCCCACTTCCTTCTCCTGCCCCAGCTCTGTGTGCTGAGCATGGCCCCACATGGGCTGGGAAATCCCTTGGGTCACTTGGGCTCAGCTGTCCTGGCTCTGTCCCCTCCCAGCCCCTCTCTGGTGGGGCTGGGTGAGGGCCAGAGGAGGCCTTGGCTCTGTGTGAGCTCTGCTCAGCAATGCCCAAAACATCCCTGTGCTACCAACACCCAACACATCCCTGTGCTACCAACACCCAAAACATCCCTGTGCTACCAACACCCAAAACATCCCTGTGCTACCAACACCCAAAACATCCCTGTGCTACCAACACCCAAAACATCCCTGTGCTAAAAAAGCCCAAAACATCCCTGTGCTACCAACACCCAAAACATCCCTGTGCTACCAACACCCAAAACATCCCTGTGCTACCAACACCCAAAACATCCCTGTGCTACCAACACATAAATCATCCCTGTGCTACCAACACCCAACACATCCCTGTGCTACCAACACCCAACACATCCCTGTGCTGCCAACACCCAAAACATCCCTGTGCTACCAACACCCAAAACATCCCTGTGCTGCCAACACCCAAAACATCCCTGTGCTACCAACACTGCTTCCAGCACAAATCCAAAAGACAGCCCGTAATAACTGCTGTGAAGAAAACTAACTCTACACCATCCCAAACCAGCACAGAGACACAGCCTGAACATCGACAGCATAATGGTACAGATATCCCTCTACTGCCTGACCAAAAATAATGAGCAGATTTCTTCCCTCTGGCTCAAGGTTGGCAGAAATCATCGCCTCACCCTCTTGGGTAGATTGAGATTTCCAGGGAAATCCATGCAGAGTCAAGCACTGCTCAGTGTGACCACAAATGACCGAACTGTGACTGCTCTCTCTGTACACACTTGTCCCATTGTTTATGGAGCTGAAGAGAGTAATGATGAAGGTTTATGTAGCACACAATAGTCAAGAATAATTTTGAAGACTTGGTGTAGCAGCACTTTTTCAAACTACTTTACCCAAGCAATGCCTGAAAACTATAAACTATAAAACTAAACCAGCTTTAGAGCTCCTAAATCAGGGGAAAAACATGGAAAACACTTCCTAAGTCAAAATACTGATTCAATATAAATTTGCACAAATGTATCATCTATTCAAATGTGATCATCTATTTTTTATTTTCCCTAAAGAGTTACCTTTGTACCACAGTTTCTCTCAGTGGCTCATCCAACCTTCCTATTATGCTTGATCCAGCATCAGTTGCTGTTCTACATTTGATGTGAAAACTTCAAACCCCTTAGACTTGCTCCAGCACACAATGGGTGGTTTCAAAGAACTGGATCCTGTGCTGCATGTCAGATAACTTGGCCTGTCAAGCTGTGTGTGCCTGGGAAAATCACGGAAGCAAAGCCTGCTTCCAGCTGCTCTTGCTGCTCTTCTGTGTTGGTTTGGTGCTGGAAGAGAGGGCTGTGTTTTTAGTTACTGACACACATCTGCTGTTTACATACAGAGCCTTGAACTTGTCTGTATTCTGCACCGCACGACTGAGAGCAACAGCTTTGCTTAAATGCATTCAGAATTTAGCAGGTATACTGCAGAGGTGACTAATGATTTCTTGCAACCTGCTGATGCTTCCTTAGCCTCACAATTAGCTCACCCAGCTGCTTCCAGAGAAAATGAGGGGATCCTTACTGGGCACCCAAGAGGAGCTGGCAGAGTGTCTGCTCTGTTACATACTGTCCTTGAGCACCTTAATTTATGGGGCTCTGGCTTAGCTCAGGGCCACCTAAGAGACACAGAGGAAACTGAGAGCAGCTTTTACCTGGGACTTTCCAAGACCCTGTTTTCTCTCAGGACATTGTTTTCTATTGGTGACAATGACTTCCTCAGTCGAGCCTCTCTCTGCTACTTGCTTATGATGATAAATATTCACAAACCTGGCAACATAAAGAGACTGGGTTTTTATTAGATTGCAACCTGCATACATAAACTATATTGTTATGCGTCCTTTTCTGTTGGCATCTCTGAGTGCACTTATTTTAACAGGTATGTAAACTCTTTCTTGATGACCAAGTAATTTAATGACCACAGGAAGGTATACAATACATTATGCAAAAAAAAACCCACCAACAAAACCACCAAACAAAAAAAAAAGGGACATTTTCAGAGCCTGTCAAAAGAAAGATTTCTGCAGATGAGTTTTACTTGAAAGTTGCTAAGAGCTTAACTGTCAGTGTAGGCTGTAAACAAGAGAAGTGAGAGAAGATGTTCATGTAGTCAACATCTGATTTATTTACAACAAATAAAGGAACATTCAGCTGAAACCATCCTCCTTCTTTGGTAAACTTGGCAAACATTTTCAAGAAGACTGGGATTTGGGGTTTTTGGTTTGTTTGTGGGCTTTTTGGAATGGAAACATTTGAAAACTGTTTTGAAAAAAGAGATACCTAGTAGAAAGAGCTGCTAGGGCGTCTTGGCAAGGCACTAAGACCACATCTGAGAGAACAGCCTGGAAGAACCTCGACTGTGCCTCTCCTTTTCCCATGAGAACCCTACAGCCTGTAAGGTGAACCAGTTGCTGTGGGCTGTCAATTGCATACACACACAGACTTTGTCCACTCCACTACATCAATACTGCATGGTACAGCTGAGCCAACTGCTAAAACATGAATGCAATTATGCCACTGTGCTGGTCCCAGAAGGGGAAGGAAGGGAGGGAAAGAAGTAAAGTTCAAATGTCTTCAGCACTCTTTAGTGAAAGGGGGGTGCGTGCATGTGTGCAGATCTCAGCAGCAGACACAGATTTGCATTCACAACATGCTGCTGCACCCAACACTTCCTCCTGAACGCTCACCGGGGGCTGAGCCCTGCACATCAGTGCAAAGTATCTGATCAAACACCTCTGTTCTCTTACAAGGCAATCAGGAAGGCTGAGTCTGTCCTCAGCACTAAAAGTGGAAATAGCTATATGCTAATAGTCTGCTCTCCTTCCTTGATTCCTCAGAAGAGTCCTTACATGCTGAATCCCAGCACAACAACATTGCACGAGACAAATCTATCTTGTGTGGTCTGGCACAGGAGGGGAAGAAATAATCTCTGCACCTACAGCAAAAGGCCAGGTAGTTCTGGCAAAGATGGGCACGCAGGGCCCAGGCACTCAGAGGCTGCTGCACACAGCCCCATCACTCATCTGACATTGTCAAGAGAAAAGAGAGAGAACTGTTGTGTGCTTTACAGGATAGAGCTGAATCAAGATTGGCCATCTGTTTGTGCTGATATTCCCCACTGCTTTACAGACAAGCTACTCCCTGGCAACACGCTCAGCAATTCAAGGAGTCCCAAAAATGCTCTTCCTTTATTCTTTATGAGTCTGCTGAAGAGAGCAAGTAGCAGCATTTCCTACCTCTAGAAAAAGCAAAGGGCCTGGGATGCTGATGATAATGGTCAAACATTTCTGGATTCAAGGCTCCTACAGAAGCTTTGCCATTCCTCAGTGTAAGCAAAAGCACATGGTATGGTTCACTGGAGTCCCTGTAAGTTACAAATCCAACATTAAAACCTAAAAATAAAGGTGTAGCATCTAGCATGGCACTTGTGAAGAAGGAAAATAACGCTGCTTCATTGATCTAAAATAGTTTCAGCTTTCTGTGAGTCTTCTACCCTCCTGTAACTCTTGTAGTACTGCTATAGAACAATGGTGGGACCAGAATAAACCATGCTCTGTGCAGTATCTCTTCCACACAGACAGTTAGTGCCTCTGTCTGTAGAATACACAGCAATAAACTACAGGGATTGCCTAGCAGCAGTTTGGCTTGGAATTTGCTTAATCCACTGGACATCCTGAACTTCATTCTCTTTCAAGCTACATTCTGTAACTTGCAGAGAACTTTTACAGCCTGTGGAGCTGAAGCCTAATTGTTGTTCCAAACCTGTATGGCATCTACAACAGCAGCCTGAAGAGCAGCCTAAACAGTGATACACAAGTAGTATCAGTCTCCATCTTCTGAGAGCAAAGATGTGAGCACTGCCCACAAGGTGACCTTCTACAGTGGGTCTTCATGTTCACATGTGGCTCAAAATAGAGCAAGGAAAGCTGGCTGGAGTTCAGGCTCATTCTAACACCATGATCAAAAGGAGAGTGAGAGCTTATTTAAGGTCCTTCTCACTCAGTGAAACTGAACAGAATGTGCTGACTTCAGAATTGCAATTGTCCAAAAGTTATATTTCTTTCTTATACATCATCTTCTTAGGCAGAAATAAGACGCTAAAAGAAGCCAGTGAAAGCATCTCTTGAAAATTTCCGTTGGAGACAATAATAAAAAAGTTATAGCAAAGACTAGCATTTTTTATTTCTAATGTTGCTTTAGAAAGATTTTTTTCCTATCTGGTAGATATGCACTGCAAAAGTTTCTAAAAGAAGTTCCATCCTCCTGCTCTTTTGAAGCAGCTTCTGATACCACACTTGAGAAGTGAATGAGGATGTAAAAAGTGCATTTGATCAGCACTGTAACTGCTGCTGTGACCTTATTTGATCAGAGTCTCTAGTGGTTTCACTTCCTACAACCTCCACAAAGAGATTTCTGAAGCAGTGACATACTCCACATCATAACAAACATATCAAAAGAATTTGATGGGGAAAAGAGTTAATGAAAAAGAGATAAAATCACAGTATTGCCAAATTAGTAAAGCATATTTCAAGGCAATTTACTAAAGATGGAGATATGATATACATTCCATAGAATGATGGAATACCCTGAATAGGAAGGGACCTATCAAGATCCTTGAGTCCAGCCCCTGGGCTTGCATAGGACACTCCAAAAATCCCAGCCTGTGCCTGAGAGCGTTGTCTGAGTGCTCCTTGAGCTCTGTCAGGCTTGGGGCTGTGAGCACGGCCCCGTGGAGCCTGTTCAGTGCCTGGCCACCCTCTGGGGAAAAACATTCTCCTGCTATCCAGCCTCAACTTCCCTGACACAGCTTCAAGGATGTTCCCTTGGTTCCTGTCACTTTTTCAGGGGTAGTTTATCAGGGGAAATAAAGGCTATTTCACCTTTCTTTCGAGGGAATAGGTGGCCTTGGCCTTTTAAGTATCTTGATTACTTGTTTTGCCTTACATTTCCTTACAAACCTTTTTGGATGGTCTATCATTACCCTCTCTGGAATAGCCAACTACAAATAGGAAGCTACATCTTGAGCAGCATAACAGCATTTCTTATCATATAGTTTGTTTAAAAAACCATTGAAAAACCCAAAAGCAGGCTCAGACCTAATTACATGGGGATTTTCTAATGCTCACCACCAAAAGCAGACTTGTGTTTGCCTTGATTTTCCTATTATAATGCTATCAGATTGATAACATTATAATAGGATATCTGCATATATGGATATCTGGATATATGGATATATGTTTATTCCTCCAACTTCTCTTGCTTGTGCTTTGATAAACATACTCTACACATGCAGCCAGCTGGAAATCCAGATAACCATTGCTCCTCCTCATTGTGAGTGATAAAATTCCCTTCAAAGGGTTCAATTGGAATTGGGTTTTCTTGTGCTTTCCAGAGTGCACCTCAGGATTCCTGCTCTTCAGGACAGGCAGGACGAAGTGAAGTTAGCAGCCCACTAGGTGTTTCTACAGCAGGTTCGTGGTGCCCATGAAGCTCTCCATGGTGCTGCAGGGACCCTTTGTATGGCACTGCTGGCACAGCAGTGTCCCCAGGGCCATCCCAGTGGCAGAGCAGTGTCCCCAGAGCCATCCCAGTGGCACAGCAGTGTCCCCGGGGCCATCCCTGCTGGCACAGCAGTGTCCCCAGGGCCATCCCTGCTGGCAGAGCAGTGTCCCCAGGGCCACCCCAGCTGGCAGAGCAGTGTCCCCAGAGCCATCCCAGTGGCACAGCAGTGTCCCCAGGGCCATCCCTGCTGGCAGAGCAGTGTCCCCAGGGCCATCCCAGCTGGCAGAGCAGTGTCCCCAGGGCCACCCCAGCTGGCAGAGCAGTGTCCCCAGAGCCATCCCAGTGGCAGAGCAGTGTCCCCAGGGCCATCCCTGCTGGCAGAGCAGTGTCCCCAGGGCCATCCCAGCTGGCAGAGCAGTGTCCCCAGGGCCACCCCAGCTGGCAGAGCAGTGTCCCCAGAGCCATCCCAGTGGCCAGTGTCCCCAGGGCCAGCTGTGTCTCAGCACAGCCACACACGCCCAGCAGCCGCCGCTGCGCCAAGTCTGCCTCCCGCTGGAGCAGCTCCCACCCAGCCTCAGCAGAGCCAGGACATGGGGACAGGGACATTGATACCTCTTCACAAACCCACACAGAGGGGTACCTCCAAAACTGAAACGAAATGTAGGCGACTAAAGGAGTTTCTATCTAAAGGCATTTTAAACTAAACCAGATGCTCTGCAGTTTCTAATGCCAAATAACTTCAAGAAGAGTGTCATTTGAAAGATGTTCCTTTTTTCCTATCATTCTTGCTATTCAGAAATACTTATATTTGGATGAGTTATTTCAGCAAACCTTTCTTCTAAACTCTCTATCAAGAATTAACACATGCTCATTGCCAAGTTTTGTGCAGTTTATCTGGAATACTACAGATATCCAGGTCAATCTGATAGCATTATAATTAACAGGCCTATTTTATCAAAAAATTTAGAATACCTCTTTACTACAGAAATCTGAGGGCTTTCATAATTTCCTTTTTTCTCCCTCCCAGCAGTATCCAGAGAGGTCTTCAAAAAACATGGATTCATGGGCAACTGAATGAGACTTGATAGGCTGGACAGAGCTGCAGGTTTTTCATTTGTCTGTGAAAATGTTACTTGAGCTTATGAACACATTTCACAGCATGTTCTTACAGCACAAATAGAGACTCTTTAAAAGCACTATTTCCCTGAAGTTTCAGATGCTCTTTAATAGCATATTCATTCTTTTACAAATCTTCCTGAGCCTATCTCTGACCAAACATCAAATATGGAGGTTTGGGTTGGGTTTTTTTGTTTTGGGTGTTTCATTCATTTGGGATTTTTTTGAGGGAGTTGTGTTTGGTTTCTAATTTTTTTTTCTCTGCTTTTTCTTTTTTTTTCCAAGGATTTAGCATTAAACTGTAATAATGACTTACACCTGATCAGCACTACATTATCTCAAGGTCTCCTTCAGACATTCTACTCCTCCTCTTCTATTTTTCACCCTACTTCTCCAAAATGCTGCAATTTCAATCATTACACAATTTTTCAGCTTCATCACTGGTTCAAGTGTTTTATATCTTTTATGATCCGTGCCTGTTGTTTTATTATCTCATCTTTTTATGTCAGATACTTTGTTTGAGGACCAAACTTCTAGCTATCAATAGTTATTTGATGATTAGTGCTTATACATATATGTCTTAAACATTTTCATTATCTCTGAAAAGAATTTACAATAATATAAAATCTGTGCATTTTACAAATAATATTGTATTATATTTTTTTCTACCTCTGAACTTTTCTCAGGCAGAAATAGCTGGTTTTTCTAACATGCACCTTTATACCGACTGCAACTCTAATCCAATGTGGTGTTGTTTTTTAGTGACCCACAAGCACAACAACACAGAAGAAAATCAGTGCTGCTGATACTGAAACTGCATTTCTCATGCAAGCAAGAGTTACAGTTTATTCTGCACATTTATCAACAGTTCTCAAATCTCTAATTGTCATTAATTGGAAGGTACATATGGTGATGAGTGGTTGCATTTTATGATTTCTAACTATCCCTTTATGTTATAAATTCTTATAGCACTTAAATATGCTGTTAAATGCTGTATAAATTTGATATTGCACTTCTGTAACTAACTGAAATATTGCTGTTGACTTCAGTCAGCAAGATGTGAGGCTCCAGGGAGAAAGATCCCTGTGAGCACTTGGAGCACAGGTCTCACTCCAGGATGTTATCTCTTCAGTATAAAAGCTGATCATACCCCATGTCCATGGTTAAAATTACCATCTCTACGGTGTACATTTTTAGAACATGCACAGAAGTCTCCTTAATTCCCTTTTTAAACAACACTTACAGCTTTACAGTATAAAGCTCTTTACTGCCACCTGAGTGAATATTTTCATCCACAAAAACTGGAAAACATTGGCTAGTTAAGTTAGCTCAGTCACAACTCGAAATGTGCACTGGCTTTCTCTTTGGCTGGGATGTTTTTGCCCATGTCCCTCAAAACAAATTTTCATAACCACAGAGAAAATACAACAGAACGCTGGAAATACAGCAAAATATAAATTGCCTTTTCTGGTTTTCACTTGCGTGCCTCACAAACATCTCCAGTAGAGCAGCCTGTGGAACATTCCTGTTGCACAGCCAGGAAAGATTCTGGTTTCTGTGTGCTGAGGAACAGGAAGGCTCCACCACAGCAGTGTCCATGTCCTGCCAACAAGCCACGATGGCCATTTTGTATCAGTCTTTGAATATTCATGAATAAACACAGCTGACCTGAGTTTCACTGTCTTTCCCTTTTTCAGATTCCATCATGTTCAGGTCCTGGTCTCACCTGAGTCTGAATCTTTCTGCAGTGTTTTCCTGTGCCCTTTCCTGAAGGTTATAGACCAGTGCAAAGTTCCTACAGATATTACACTATTTATCTTCCCCATTGCATCATCTCTTTTGAGATGATCACTTACTCTTTAATTCCTGAAAGAACTGCTACATAGTCTTCATTTCTGGGATAAACCCTCTCTTTCTGAATCAATGCCACAAAATAGCCTTATGATCTTCATTTCAGGGCCATTCCTTCTGCAGAAAGATTCATCCCCGTGCCTGTAATATTTTTACCATATGCCTGACAAATCGTGAAGGAAATAAGGATCAATTCAAACCCAATGTGAACTGCCCTAAAACACCTGGGAATCCTCTGTAATAGTATTATTTAATGGCACATCTCTTTGCATTTAAAAAATATTTGTTATTGAGGTAGCCTAGTTCTTTACAACAAGCCAACTTCATTCCTGGGCTAGCATCTAGAAAAGGAAGCATTGCCTCTGTCAGGCTTTTGGGTAGTTTAATTTCCAGTCCATCTGACCATCAATTAAAATTACGCTCTGCGGTAAAAGCCCCTTTAAAAAGTATCTCCAGTCTTCCTTGTAATTCTCAAAAATGTACATAAAGAGAAAATCACTGAAGCACTTGCAAATTGGATCACTGAAAATCTGAAAAGCAATATATGCTGCTGTCTGCAAGGATGGAGAAACAGCAGAACTGGTAAAATTTTACAATTAATTTTAATTTCTAGAATTACATGAATCAAAGGAAAGTCCTTCACTTTTCATTTATATAAAGATTAAACTGAACAACAAAGGAAAAATGCTAACAGGAATTGTGAAATGGGATAGAGAAGGGACAAGTTAAACCCAGAAAGTTTTGCATAACAATCACAGAAGGAGACAATTAGGAAAACAGTAGATTTGTTGGGTTTCTTTCATGTTCTTTTCTTTTTTTGAGTAAGACATTAAGAAATCTTTTTTCGTGTGTAATTTTTATTAATAATATATTGAACATTGTAAGAGAACAAAGAGAACATCTGATTCAAGTGAGCAATGAAGCTAGATTTCCTGAAAAGAAGGATTAAATGGAGAATCATAATGAGAAAAAAGTGAACAAAGATCCTCTTTCCTGTGAGAGCTCGCATTTCCGCAGGCTCAGAGCCAAGCCAGAGGTGCAGCACTGTGCAGATTACCACCAGGGACACAGCAGCTCCAAGGAAGGACCCTGAGGTGCAGCCTTGGTGCTCAGTGTGCTTCCAACACAACACAACAGTAATCCTTACACAGGGTTAGGAAATGAAGAAATATGTACAGCTCTCAACAGGTGGAAGGTCCATAGAAACTCTGGCTCTGATTCTTGAGACAAATAAAACCCCAGTAAGTCATGGAGTTTCCTGGGTGTCAGATGAGGCTCCAGGCATTCTGATGTGATGTGTGGGACATCTGAGGGATGTTCTCAGTCTTGCATCTTGGGCTGGACACCTGGGTGAAACTCCCACCAGCTCCTGGGACAGCTTAGCCCGGGTGAGAGTAAATAATGACTGCAGGCTTGAGCACAGCCCTGACAGGAGGAAGGCAGGCACCCCGAGATACCTCTCCTAGCTGCCAATCTAGCTATCAAATCTCTCTTTGCCACTGGCCACGCACTTGCACTTACCAACATCCGCTCTAAAGCTGAAAGCGTGGGAGCAAATGTAAATATATTAAATGTACAAGGAAAAAACCTGGGACTGAAGCTACACGGACGTACTTCCATATCACAACCAAGAGAGGAGAATCAGTGACAGGTCATTTTACTGAAACTGCAGAGCTGCACAGTATTTGTTCAGCTGCACATTTCAAGAACTTTAACTCCTCTTACTACAGATTAGCTATGATGCTTCCACCATGAACAACTCACAACTGGCAATAGTTAGCAGAGGAGTACAGATCCAACCTCCTTTTTCATCACAGAAATATTAGAAATATTACTTCTGCCTCCAAATATCCTAGGCACTGTAAGCAGCAACTAGCATTTCATTATGAAGTAATCATGAAACAGCACAACTGTTCTTTTCCTGATCCTAACAGACAGAGACAGATCTGTTGTGCCACGCAGAAACGATTGGCAGCGGTTCCTCAGGTTTAGAAAGCAGCCGGGTAACACGCTCCTCTCTTCCCCACAGCAGCACAGCCTCTTCTATAATCTAAAGTGAAAACATGCCTTGAACTATGGGGCACTGCTCTGCGTCCCCACGTTAAATCCACTTATACAGGAAAACCAAGAGCCTCCATGCCAGCCCGACGGCACAGAAACCTGGCTGGTCCTGCACAGTCACATCTCTCCTCTCCTAGAGGCACATTCCGAGCTGCGAGGCTAAGAGGGACCTACTGCTTGCATTGTTCCTGAAATGTGGGTGTCTGCATTATACAGGAAATATCAATAGACTGTTGGGCACTTCAGCTTGAAAATAAATTAACAGCCCTGCACCCTTTGTTCTCAGTCTCCAAGGTTACCACTTGTGCTTTTCATGAATTCTACTGTTTACTTCCTTCCTTTCCTTCTTGTTTACTTGTTTGGAGCATGGAAAAATACAGACACTGAAACTCCCTGCATTACAGACAGCTGCCATTGCCAGATGAGGACAGAAGGTGGACAGGGGTGCCAGTGACAAATTTGCCAACTATGTTCCACCTCAGCAGTCTGTGAAAAGGGCTCAGACAAAGCTACCTGGCTCGGGGCAGCTGATGATTATGGCTCTAATACAGTCCTGGATCACAAAACCCTGCCTACAGCAGCTTTTCACACACAACCTGGAGGAACAAGCACCAAGAGATGTTTGGGGAATGCAGAAAGGGAAACAGAACCCCCATGCTTTGAAAAATGTAAGATCCACAATTAAAACTATGCCCCAGATAAGATTTAGCTTCCAGTGAGCTAGAGGGTAGGCCTCACTTTGGAAGTTCCATGGGGCCAAGCTTGTCTTTCCAATAAGCTTGCAAAATACCTTGCACAAAGGATCTTAGTCCAGGACTGTAGCTATATGTGTACATCAAAAAAAATGAAGGGTTGCTGTAAGAACTTAGAATATCATTAAAAATGCTTGTACTTACATTGACAGTATTAAACGAGGCATCCAAAACTTTTCTACTGCGGGAGAAAAATCCCATTTTGGACATAAAAATCCATTAAATCCTAAAAAATCTTTTGCAGTAATGGGTTTAATATTTTTAAATCACAGGAACATGAACTTACTCTACCTGTGTTTTGGGCCAAAAGTACAACTAATGAGAGCTGCAATTCCATTGATTTTAACTCAACTACAGTTTTATCCACATACCTGCTAAGCTATTTGGCATGTGGAACCCAAACCACACAAAGGAGATGTGCCTCAAACCACAAGATACACTCAAGCATTCCAGAGAGCTTCTTGTAGGACAGCACAAGCATTTGAAATATTTGAAGCTAGATTCAAAAGAGGGTGCCTTGCAAAAATATTATAAATATTGAGTCTCCTGTCTATATTAATAATTTCTCATCTATCAGAACTATGAAATGGAGAAACTGTGAACAAATCTTTCAAGAGGTAAGTGAAACGTACTTTATTATAACATATGACTCATAAAAATGGTATAAATACTCTTGAAAACATTGTGGTTTGAGGTGAAGACGCTTCAGGAAGAAAGGTATTAGTTAAGGAACAAAATATGACTCAGAGGAGCCAGCTGGGAAAAGAGACTGTAAAGCACAGGCAGGACTACAATCACCAGTTTTCCCAGGCGCACTGAAAAACAGAGAAGGTTACTGAAGAGAAATTTCACGCTAACCTGAACTTGGTTTACTCTTCTTTTTCCTAAAACAAACCCTACCCCTTTGCCTTGCTGGATCCCATCTGTTGTCATCCTTGACAGTGCACAGGGGCAAATGAAGCACCAGTAGAAATGTGCACACACCCTTCAGGCCCATGCTGCTCGGGCAGGCTAATGAGCTCCTGGATTTCCCATTTATTTTTCACCAGACTGAAGTCTTACGAGGACTGGCACAGCCCCAAGGAGCTGTTTCCTGGATGTAAGGTAGAACCTTTACAGGAAAAACAGGACAGCCAGCAGGGAACAGCTTAACACCCCAAGTGGCTCTAAACTGCCATACCTTGCAGTGGCAGGTCTCCAAAATCCCTCATGGACCTCCCATGTTCTCAAAGAAAGGAAGGGTGTTACCAAGATAAAAGTTCATATCTTCATGACCCCCATTTTGAAGCTCACCAGGTAAAAGTGGAAACTTCCCTTTACCTAATGGACAGTATTTTTCAGAATTCAATGCCATAAATTTTATATATCAATTACATCAAGCACCAGGAAAAATGCTTTATTTACACAAATGTGCAGGAGGGCAGGAAGTCTGACATAGCTATTCTTTAAAGAAAAGAAAAATGACACATGAAGATGATGCAGAAATTCCATTTTTCTGAAAGCACAGGGGAAGAAAGGCCCTGGTAGGGACCTTTCTCAGAAGAAGGGTGCCTTTTTCACTCAACCATGTCTGAAAACACATGTAAAAGACACTATAGCCACTGTCGATTTATATAAAACACATGTACAATACTGCTAAGGCCTCCCCTTAAAAATGTCTATGCCAGTAAACTGGTGGCAATTAAGCTAATTAATTACATTAGTTATCACAGGTATTTGTTACCATAGTAAACGGGCTGTAGTAGTACCACTAAAACATCATCTGACAGTACTGGAACTAAACAAACACAAACTGAAGTGTTACCTTTTGTTGAGCATTTACTAAATTTTATGTTAGGTATTTTTTAAAGATTTTATTCACAAGGATGTCTAGGAAAACCAAAGGGTTTTCAAATCAACATGCACATCTAAACTAAATGTAAACACATGATCCGTTTTTTAAATGCTTGGGTCTGTCTCAGAAAGGCAAGGAAGCACATACACTGCTCTAAACAGGTCCAAGTGGTTTTTGTTAACTCAAAAGATGCTTAAGAAATACAACTACAACCACATACATGACTGACTAGGAATTGGGGCTCAATTCAATTTCAAGGGCAAAGAAAGAATGTGTCATCTGTTCAGTGTAGAGAAAAGATGTAACATTCCCAGTTCAGCGTAAAATTTTTACATTTTATAATTTGTGGTTCTAACTTGAATATAAAAGTAGTCCATTTTTATTGGTTGAGCATGCCAGTAAATCTTTCTTCAGCTTTTTGACAATGGTAGTGGCTTTTTGCCAAGCTGCATTGGTGTTTCCCCCTCTCCCTTTCTGAACTCTCTCACACCCCCATACGTACGTGCAGGGCTATCAAAGTCCTCCTCATTTCCCAAAGGATACCCTGGCAGGGTATCAGTGGAACAGCAGCCCTACAGAATGCCTCTGTACTCGGTGTGACATCGCTTTCCAAAAAATTTGATTCTGGAAAATTAAATGAAAAACCATGGAAAACCAAGCATTTCACCAGAATCCCTGAGAGGTACCTAATGTCTCTCACATGGATTATATCATATTTTTTGGCACTTTCTTTCATGTGCTCTGTGAATCTCAGATATTAACAGAATGGCTCCTTTACCAGAGAAAGTTTACAAAAAAAGGACCAGCATGCTTCATGTCATTCCAGGAGGCAAAAATTATCACAAACATTTGTATAAAATACTTTCAGAGTGAAAACTGCTGTATTACCGGATATTTGATCATAATAATAATAATAATAATAAAAGAATAACCAGAGTTTTGTCTGATTTGTGTCTTGGTTCAGGAAAAGGATGCCCTGAGTTTTTAAGAATTGTCATCAACATGGGTGCGTCCATCTCAGTTATAAGAAATTCTCATAATTGGCTACTCGTGGGCTTCTCCCCTTCCAAAGGCAACCTCAATAACCCATGACTGACTCACGAAGATCTAACCCACCATAATTATTGGTATTTCTACGTTTGATGTTATCAGAGGCTGTAAAAAATAAGCTATAACGGAATGATACCACAGAGCAGAATCTATATTTTATGCTGTTGGCATGCTCAGAATTTAGCAGGACATGGATCTTTTCTTCTGTTTATTCACTTATCCTGAATTCATGTTATACCAAATGTAATTTCTACTTATCCTCAACTGCACTCAATACTGTTTTATTAAAAATTTTGCATATTGTAACAATGAGTACGTAAGTTGTTTTCAGTCAGTATGCATGACTTTCTTACACACACTCTTAAAATTCCAGTTATCCAAAGCTAAGCTTTACTCACAGTACACTCTAAAAACAGCTGGGACAGATTTTTCACTCTTAGGAAAGCCAATTTCAAATGAGAATCACAAATACAGAACAAATAATTCCAAAGAGGAAAATGTCCTCTTACACAAAGCAATGCTGCTTCACAGAGTCCTTGCTACGTTTAGATACCTGGAGATTCTCATTTCACTTTATGATTCCTCCCTCAGAAATGTTCATAATGCATGAGATTGACTTTACACAGGTTCATATATACAGGAAGTGATTGCCTGTGTAAGTGGCTTTTCTTTGAAGAGTTGTTTAATAATTTAAGCCTTAACTTTTGCAGTCACACCGCTCATAATTCACTTCAAAATTTTATGCATAAACATTTCTTCTTGCTCCTTGCTCAGCTCAAAACCAATGTCCCTGCATGCCAGAACAGGGTGCTTAACCACATCAGTCTGGGACACATTTACAGCTGAGGGAAATCAGTCTTTCAATACAGGGAACGTGCATCACTGTCATCGCTTCTCCTACAGATCTTATGTGGACATTTTAAAATGCAAGGGTAAGAAATTTTCTCCAACTCACTGTGCCAAGCCTCAGACCCCCTTCAAACACAAAAGGCTGGACTTCTGTTTTCTCTCTTTTTTTTTAATGCCATGAAATTACAGCTGCCCATACTGACTTGTCATACAGGTAATACCTGGAAATATCTAAAGCATGTTAGGAAATAATTGCACAGAATTAAAAAAAAGGTAATACAAGAGAAGAAAAACTGGAACCACTATTTTCATTACATATAGAATTAATTTTAAAACATGTAAATAACCTTATTAAAATTTTAACTAGCACAGAGAATGTAATTTTTCTTTTGCAGTCCTTGGCACGAACCTATTAAATCTCTGACACTATACCAATAAACCATTGATGTTAATAAACTACATAATTCAGTGTCGGGAAACAGAGAAAATTCAAACCCAAACATCAAACTTACTCTGAAAAGTCACACATCCGTGCAAATTACAGATGGTTTAAGTTTTTGATGAAACTAAAAAGAAAAGAAAAATAAAGTCAATGCTTTTGTTATCTGTTTTACTGAGAAAAACAAAAACTATTTGATTCTTTCTAAGCCATACAAAACATCTTGAGCAACAGGAGCTTTATTAGCCACAAACTGTCCCATAGCTCAGAGAAACAACTTGTTAGAGTTCGTAATTCAGTAACATAATTATAATTCATTACTTTCAAATATTATACCCTTACAGCCACATTATTTTTCATATTTGTAAAGCCCTAATTTTCTGGTCTTTGTATTGATGGCTAAAATTTTGACATCTGTAAAATAAAATAGAACTTCTTTTCCTAAGTCAGGAAATTGCTACAGGTTGATTTCCTACAATTAACAAATCTGGATTCAACCAACTGGAAGGGTTAATTGTGCAGAGGTCCATTTCTAATCAGATACCAGGACTCACCTCCATTCAGTACACAGCCTGAAGACATCAGAACTCCCAGTAAGCCCACTGCTCATAAAGAAGTGAGTGGCATCCCTCAGGAAGCAGCTCACACTCTACCTGGGCTCCTCCCAGTTCACACCCACAGCCCCAACAGCAAAGGCACTGCCCAAGTGATACAGGAGTTTCTCAGGATGCACTGAACCCTCTTCAGGACAGAGAGGAAGGTGAAACACCAACACTTAGTCTGACTCCACACACAGCCCCTTCCTGGTAACCTAAGCAGAGACAAAACAAGCGCCGCGTTTGCCATGCCCAGCGCCCAGCTGTCGCCCCAGACAGGGCTCCTGCACTCACAGCTCTTTGTGTGAGAGCACATGCAAATGGCTGGGCATTGGCAGGGGGCCATGCCTGCAGAGCCTCGGCAGGGCACATCAGATCCCTTGCCCCGAGAGGTTATGGACCCCTCATCCCTGGGAATGCCCAAGACAAGGATGGATAGGGCTCTGAGTAACATGGTCTAAAGGAAAGAAGTCCCTGTCAATGGAACAGGATGTCAGAAAAGGATGATTTTAAAAATCCATTCCAACCCAAACCATTCCATGACTCTTGTTCTGTGAAAGACCTGCACAGCCTCTCCCAGCATTTGAGGCTATGCACTAGTAGAAAAGAACTTGGAATCTGATAGGCTGGGCTGAGCCACACATCCTGCAGCTCTATTAGCAGCAAGAGGCTGAATGAGGTAAATCCAGCCCTGCCGGTTGATGAGGCAGGTAACAAAGAGCAGACAAATAGAGTCAGCTATTCAACACCACCTCTGCCCTGGCCTTCTCCAAAAATGCCTCTGTACTTGGTTTCAAGAGGTTCAAAGAAGCTGAACTATCAGTAACATACAAGAAACTACTTGAGATTGATCTTACAAGTCATTGGAATCCAATAAGTCTCATTTGAACGCACGGAGGAAACTGGGTATGTCCCTTAAGCACCATTTTCTGTCACGGTTAGAAATTCATGGAGACCAGAAGAAACACAACAAATGGAGAAAGTGTATTCAAAAACGTCAAAAGGCCTGTGTGGGAAACAGGCCAGACAACTTAGTAGCTCAGAAAATTGCATGGTCCTCTTGGAACACATTTTTGGGCATACAGAGGATAAGGTGACTGGGAGCAGTCAGTATACATTTATTGAGGATAAATCAAACCTAACCAACATCATGATCCTCTCCCACATCTGTGGATGAGGAAAGAGCATCAAATATCACTTTTTTTGATAAGGCTTTCAACATCATCTGCCACGATTCTTGTCAGGTCATTACAGACGGGAAAGATGAACTGAAAAGATCAGGATCAGAGGGTGATGGTAATTAGGCTGCACTCTATCTCGATGCCTGTGACAAGTAAAGCACTGCATCCACAGATCAGTCCTGAGACTTCTCCTTAATATCTTTATCAATGCCATGGAAGAGGTGACAGAACACACACTTTTCAAACCTGCCAAACACCAAAATGAGGGCAGCTGTCAATACACATGAGGGCTGGGCTGCCATCAGTCAGAATCTGTAGAGGCTTGAGGAACAGGCAGACAGAAGACCTTTCCCTCCATGAGAAAGCCCAGCAGTGCACCAGGTTTCCCAGAGAGGTGGTTCTGCCTCCCTTCTTGCAGTTTCCAAGCTGTGACTGCATAAAGCCTCGACCAGCCTGGCCTGACCCCAGCGGCAGCTGCCTCAAGCAGAGGGTTGGGCTCCAGCCCTCCTGAGGTCTCTACCAAGCTGAACCACGCTGGGACCCCATCCCTGCCTGCAACCTCCTGCAATCTGAAATGGTCAGAGTATTTCAGGAGCTGCCTTCACACACAGGAGAGAAAGCTTTAGGCAAGATTTAAATAAATGGTTCGGCTTTGGTAGCCAACTGCACCAGGCACTTGTCTTTTGCCAATGTCCACAAATTTGTCCGCACCCAATGACACTGTTCTCTGGAGTCTCTGTCTTGCTTTAGGAAAAAAACAACAAAATCTCAAATTAAAACCATGTGCCACCAACAAGCAACAATACTGTCAATTCTAGATGCAGTAACACTGGGGGGGTACAGGGCAATACCCCTTTTCATACTGTAGGAGACCTTTAGTCTGGGGGGGAAAGACAGCCCGGACAAATCCCAAATCCCTAATTAAATGAAAGCTACATGAAACTGGAAGCTGTCATCTTTTCAAACTCAGATGAACTAATGACCTTCTCCCCCATACAGATGTCGTTTGTCTGCCAGTTACCACATTGTGACTTAAATTTAATAGGCTCCTTACAGGCTATTTAAGTCCCACAGCATAAATCAGCATATAAAAGGCATATGCTTTTTCCTCCTCTTATTCCATAGTAATATTCTCTTTTACCTAATCTTCCTCTACTCTAATAGTCTTCTCTCACCACTCCTTATCTCCTATTTCACTCCCCTT
>NW_005054488.1:544042-547767 GCF_000277835.1 Geospiza fortis | reverse complement strand
CTCTCTTCCCTTCTTTTTTAACAGTATGATGAGCCAAGAGACTGAATGTCACACAGCTTTCACATGACTTTAATGCTCTGGACCTGGCTCTCTGCACACTGATGTTTCCTGTGTAGCAAAACGTTATTTGAAAGTTTGGTCCAAGTCTCTTTGGATTTATCAGAATTACGTTAAGACTGATAAGAAAAAAACAAATACCTTATATGTGGCAGGTAAAAAAAACCCTTAATTTTTTTTTCTTTTTTGTTGCTGCAAAGAATAGACTCCTGCTTTTTCATCTGACAAGTAAAAAGAGCTCTTAACATCCTTGTGGGAAAGGAGAAAGTAAATTGATGGTCACATCTAAAAAGTGTCATTGAAAATATAGGCATAAGGCAATAAACTTAAAATAACTGAAGTACTTCAAAAATTTTCTGGTGAATTATGAAAATGTGATATAAACTTGCAAAATTTTTATCAGAATCAAATCTGTTTTCTAGCATTTATGACTGGGGGGAAATGTTACAAAAGGGAAAGTATTTTTAGTAAAAATAGGCCAGCAAAGAAAAAAGTCAATGTTCATTTTTTGGGTTTTGTTTGGTTGTTTTGGGGTTTTGCTCCGGAATTTAAATAATAGTTTGAATAACATCAGAAAAATGCTGAAAAACAACTGTGGATGTAAGGGCTGTGATAGAAATACCCACAATAAATTAACTGAACAACTGAAACCATTTACATGTCATTAGACAACTTTTAAACCTTCTAAAATCATGCTACTTCACATTTGAAAAGAGTATTAAAATTAGACAATTTTAAAATGGAGAAAATGAGGGCAACATTAAAACTTTATGCAAATGTAGACAACCCATAATTCCAAATTTCTGTCCCCCTCTTCAGAGGAAATAAAGCCAGTGCCCTGAACATGGTTAGTTCCAAGCTACTTGAATATTTAAAACCACAGAGTCATTAAGGTTGGAAGAGCCCTCTAAGATGATCAAGTCCAACCACAGACCCAGCAGCACCACCACATTCACCACCAAACCATGTCCTCAAGTGCCACAGTGACACTTTTTTTGGTATTTCCAGGGATGGTGACCCTGCAGCTTCCCTGTGCTGTTTCAGTGCTTGACAACCCTCTCCATGAAGAATTTTTTCCTGATACCCAACCTAAACCTCCCCTGGTGCAACTTGAGGCCATTTAGGCTCATCCTGTCACTTGCTAGCTGGCAGAAGGGACTGACAGACACTCCCCTCACTGCAGCCTCCTTTGAAATACTTGACCATGAGTGGAGTCCACTCCTGTATTGTACTCCTCTAGGAATGCAGTTTCCTCCTGAAGGGTGACCATGGCTTGAGGGGCTCTTGCTCTCAGTTTCAAGGAGAGCAATGGAGCGTCTTGCAGCAAGAGCTTTGTGTATATGTCAGTGATGTCCAGGCCTAATTTGAATTTTTCTTCTGCCCTAGTGATAAGGTCAGTGAACAACTCCTCATTACAGTCATTTGTTCTTTGTGTACTGCACTCAGGCCTGCTTACTCAGAGGCTGAATAAAGGACAGAAATTTTCTACGCCTCACATTTCAGAATGCCTCAGCAGTATTTCAGCAAGACCTTAAAATATGGGAATGATTTTTAAATTGGAATCTTGAAATACTATTAATGTATCTGAAATGTAAACTTTTAATGATTTTTAAATTTGTTTGAACTAACATTAACACAGCAAGCAATACAACGTCAGGGATCTGTTTCCTTTATATGGCATGAACCAGCAATGCACTTTAAAACATATTGGTGTACAAAACCCCAGCTATTTAATTTACTACTAAATTTAATGAAGTAAGTTTAAATGAAAACCAGAAATTTTGTCCTGAGAAGTTTAATGGCAGTTTTTAACTGACACCTTTCAGCAGCATCATTGAGCTCAGCATTAAAACCTTCAGCACTAGCACCTGTGATCTTCCTTATAAAACAGCAAGCAGCAGATGAGTCAAAAGGACAGCTGGCAGTGGATCCACCGCTTGTGTGGGCTGTGCAGGTTTCAGCAGGCTTGGAAGGCTGTGGTAAGTAAGTAAGGCCGTTCTTTCTGCATAAGGAAAACCCAGCTGGGGAGTACAGAGAGGGGACAGTCGATGCTATTATACAGGCAAAGTATCTGCTCTCTTTCACTGGGAATTCCCTTACTGGAATTACTGCATAGAAGTGGATAAACTGAAGGCCATGGGGAGATACAGACTGTCTAGAAAGGAGCAAATGAAGAGAGATTGGAAGAACTGGAACAATTTAGTTCCAAGAGGGGTACATGAAAGACAGGAAGTTTTATATTGAAATATGGCTTTCTAGCAAAAAAGTTTACTTTTGAGCTTTATTGTATTTTACAGTCCTTTATTTAGGCATAAATATTTGAATAAAGAAAATTAAAAGTAGGTATTTTAAAATTTCTAATTATATTATGAACATTTGTCCACAATTTATGCATTATCTGAAATGGGATGTGCTCTAAATATCATAATTCCAATTTACTGTAATTTCTTGAACCCTGAGTGAGAGATTTTTATCCACTCTGTGCATCATCTTTATTCCTTTCAAAAAAAAATCTGCCTATGTATGGTTTAGAAAGAGAACAAGAAAATTATATTCCTCTTGCCCTATACCATTCTGATTATTTTCTAGTAGAAAAAAATTAATCCTTCTCCCTTTTTGCCATGTAAAATTCCCATTTTGACACTTTATATTATTGAACCAATTTCAATAAAGAACAAGAAATACATGAAGGAAAAAGGAAACCTCTCTGAAGCTAAATGCAGCTGGTCTGACAGACAGAAAATGGGCAGAGACAACCGAATCACACAGTTACTGAAGTCATCACCAGCAACCAAAAACTGGATTGTCCAATAAAAAGGTCTGTAAAGATAGTGATTACATCTGGGACTGGAGTATCTCCTTGGTGCAGCTCACTGCGAAAGTAACATACGAAAAGCGACGCTTGGGCCTAAGGAGCCATTCAACTATTTAAGACTATGAAATTCCTTACTTGCTCAGCAGCACTTTCACATTTCAGGAGTCATCAAAATATTAGCAGCTAATGAATGCATTTGTCTTCCCCCATTGATTCAGATACGACTATTCACACCACACAAGTGAGTTATTTGAGTAATCTGAGAGAAACACACATTCAGAGCCCTTTCTGGACAAAAAAAAAAAAATCTTATTGTTAGATCTTCAGCATATAGTTCCAACTCCAAAAATGCAGGAAAGCTAAATCAACACTTCTACCATCCTGAGAGCAAGATGGCATCTTAAAAAGAAAGAAGAGACTCCACCTGACCACCTGCTGTAAAAGATGGTATCATTCACATCTCCATAAACACCTGGTGAAATGGAAGAAATCCCAGCACTTAGTGTTGAAATATTCAACACAGAAACCTTCTTGTTTATTTAAAATGTAATTCACGGTTTGGTCTTCAAGTTATGGGTTTGCTAGAATACCGGGAACATTAAGATCTCATAAATTCAGATTTCTGAAAAAGCATTCAATGGTTGGAAAGACGCAAATTGCAGAATTAAACCTATCCTAAATATCTCTAAGATGCCATTTCCTAGTAATAATAATAATAATAATAAATAATAATAATAGAGTTCATTAATGTAAGAGCCACCTAGGCAAAGCAGGTTTCAGACTGTTAAACTTGCTTGTAAATCCAGGACATGGATTGAACTCTGGAATCCTCATGGGGCAGGAATCGCTGGCT
>NW_005054488.1:540937-543365 GCF_000277835.1 Geospiza fortis | reverse complement strand
CACGCGGGCTCCCGCCCCGTGCCCGGCTCCAGCAGCAGCGCGCTCCATCGGAACAGCCCCGCGCCCCCAGGTGCCCGGGAGGGCTCTGATTGATGTTTCACCGCTCCTCCTCTCTTCACCCCCCACAGCCTCCCCGCCCCGTTTGCTCTCGGAACCAGTCTTAAAGGTGCAGAACTTATTTCTGGGCTCAACAGATGAATGGGGACACAATTCAGCATCATAAAGTCACCCCAGGACACTCAGGTTGGCTTTGCAGACACCCAGCTGATTTCTGGCATCCAGCAGGATGCCTGAGGTTGAACAGCAGACAAATTCACACTGCACCTACTCTTAACATCAGCTGAGATCATAACTGCCTTGCTGAGCACGGAGTATGAAGCTACAGAGTACATCACCATATGCTTCTGAATATCCGTGTTCATCTCAGAAAAGGGGAAAGATGCTTTGAATCTTATGCTTCCAACTCATGGATAAGCATTAAAATTAATAGCAATTCTGTGCCTTACTTTACACTATCCTGTATGTTTCCTATAAACTTCGGAATACTTTGCATGTACTGCATATTTCTGCTCCATCTATGAGTCAATGACACATACTATCAAGCACCATCTTTAAATTTTTATTTTACTATTGGTCATAGTAAACCAATAAAAACTACAACTAGTCTTAATACTCACCACACCTAATGGTCTAGGAGAAAATTCAGAAGTCCAGCTCAAGCAAAACAGTTTCTGTAAGGGTTATGGCACGATAATGCTCTATTCTTTTTCAGGGATTTCATTATGAGGTAAGTAATGAGCTTTTCTGGGATAGCAAATACAGTTTGCAAGCAAGACAGTTCATATGACATCAGGAAAAATCGGAATCAGATTTTAAAACCTAAAAGCACTGCCCTTTGCATGTGGCCATCCACAGGACAACTAAGAGGAAAAGCTACTCCCCTTTTCCCAAGCTGAACTGTTTCACTGCGTTACAGCCCACAGTGACACAGCAATTGGTGTCTCAAATGAGACTCAGCCACATGCTGGTTGGCACTAACAATCTTCACACACACACACACAGACTCTACTTTCTCTACTCCAAAACTATTAAAATGCAGCTAGAATTCATTGTATCCCATTCAACATTCTGTTTGGTAGCTTATACATGGGATCTAGAATAATCACCAGCCTTTACAGATAAGGTTGTCAACAGGGCACATTGACACACCTCTGAATCCTCTAGCAGTTGAAAAATAAAGCTTCCAGCTTCTCTGGAGATATTTCTGGAATCCATCTGATGCTGCAAAGAGCAAGAGGGATCACATCTATACTCACTCTACTTCCTACTGTTGGCCCCCTTCTCCATATGCTGGTATAACCAGATTGACATAGGCTTGAGTCTCTCAGAATATATCCTGGATCAGAACGTTGTGCCACATTATTTTGAAGATAAACATCTTGGTAAACAGCACAGATCATGCCCAGTCCTCCTGGCATTTTCTGTGCTCCTCTAAGTATAGCAAGATTTGTGGGGGTAATAAGACCAATTCAACATAATTAGTAGGCAAAGGCAAAACCCAATACTGATACTGGTTTACTATAGCTATTCTAATAATAATTTGGCAATGACATCTAATTTCATGCTTCCCAGATGGGATTCATAGATTTTTGTATATTTTCTGTAGCCAAATAACCACAAGTACAGTTTGCCCAGTGGCAGCTGCCTGTTTCATACAAAGGTAGTACATGGCAGAAGACAACAGTTTCTAAAAAACCTCCTAGTGCAAGTATGTTTCAGCTGCGTGTGATTTCACTATTTACTGCTACAGGTTTTTCATGCATTTCCATGTCTGTGTTCATGCCAGGTTACATGTCTGTGCTCAGTGAACATCAGACTGCCTGAAACTTGCGGGCTGGCATGCTGGTTTTGCCAAATTGTTTTTTAAGGCCCTTACTGGGACGAGCTCCCTGCCCAGCAGGTGGTACGCACAGATGAAACCCTCCCACTAACAGCCAGTCTTTGCTCTGTGAGCGATGTGAGGTGTGGGGCAGCAGGACCAACAGACCAACAGGGCAGTGCGGTCTGACACTGATGCTCAGCGCTGAGACAGCACCCCCAGAGCTTCAGCAGCCTCAGCACAGCCAGGTTGCTTTCATGACTTTCATCAAGGAGCAAAGAAGAAGAGCACCTTCTCCTGAGAGCAAGGAGTAGCAGGACAGAAGGAACAAAGGTACATCTTCAAAACACACCACTTAGGTGGGGGCTTGGCGTGAAAGGCTTTATCCCACTTAGGAACCAGCATTTTGTATGTGAGAAATGATATCATTTAATGAAGCAAAAAGTGTAACTGACACAATAAAACCACCAAGAGAAGTGGTTTGACCAATGCAGACAGAAAAAATGAGCTAAGCAGCAGTAACCTAGGCACTAGACAGACATGTCCAAA
>NW_005054488.1:534714-540916 GCF_000277835.1 Geospiza fortis | reverse complement strand
GTAGCAGGAATTCAGCTGTGAAAACACTGTGTCTATATGCGCTGTACAGCTGGGATTTCTGCACGTCAGGACTATGCTTTGGTACAAGAACAGAAAAAGAATGACATAAAGAGGTGACAGATTCGTTTCCGTCCCATAGCGGCAACATGAACTTGCCAGTTCAGTACATCTCAGCTGCAGCCATCTTCTTCACTATTCCTCTTCAAGGAGAAATCAAATGATACAAGACACACTCGTGCACCCCAAGCAAGCACAAAAGGTCATTGCTTGCTTTAAATGACATGGAAGTCAGGCTTACATCTCTGTTACGAAAAGAAAAAGCTTCATGCTGAGAAAGGACAATTCACATGTTTTTCCCCTAAACTTAATTTTCAACTTTAGTAGGCACAGGAAGGCAGAGCAGAAAACCATTTTATTCAGCTCTATTGTTACTGGGTTGAACCTTTCTTTCCCCTGCACAGAAAAGCAGCAGAATCAGAGCCACACCAACGCTCATGCGCTGAGGGGAAACCTGCTTCTTCCCACTGGGGACTTCCAAACAAGACTGCATGTAATCACAGATACTCTTGGGGAAGCACATGAGGCTTTGCTTGTGCAAGTCATATTTAATGTATCTTCAGCGTCCTTCAATCATTTGTAAAATTCCATGCCTTTTAAAAAGCACTGGCACAGCTGCCCCACTTCCTGAAGGCCACACTGCCACCTCACACCCCTGAGCACTTGCCTGGGACAGTACAGGGAGATGAAGGACTTTCTCCAAGCACCCAAAGCACACTGATTTCCTCTTTTGTTCATTTCTAAAGATGAGCCCATGTTGCAAGTGCTCCAGGTATACAGTTGTATCCTCCTGCTGATCATTTCAAACAACTAAAAAAGTTGTTCATGAACGTCTGGAGACATTTTTCACTTGTTCAGTCACCCTCTGACCACTACTCCCTTCTTTCCACTTCTGACGCTTCTCTACCTCCCCTCAGCCTGTAACAGCACTTTGCAAAGCTCTCACTCAAAGGTAACACAGAACAGAGTGGGCAGGGTTCCTGCTATTCCCCTTCTCTCAGTCTGGATTTGTAGGTACACTGCCTTCAACAAGTTCAGGAACCACCTGAGGGAGAGGTTTCCCCTACTACAACTCAAACCTCTCATCAGCTACAAAACAAAAGCTCTTCTCCAGGCTGAGGAGTCAATTTAGTAATTTTCCATACAAATTATGCTCCATCTTTGATCACACTTGCTACTTCCAGCTGTACTGCCTCGTTTTACTACATCTTTTTGACTCTAAGTTTCATCAAAACTGTGCATTGTAGGCCATGGATGCGCATCCTAAGTAAATATAAGGACACATTGACATCTTTTCTTTCTGTTTTCTATTCCCACCATATTTTTTAACACTGCTCTTTACTGAGATCATTACTGAGCAAAACTCCAGAAATTTTTCAAACTGCCATTATAAACTTCCTTGTTAGTGTTTGTGTTCAGATCGGAACCAAGGACTTATAAGGAATTATTCTTTCTCATTTGTATTATTTTGCATTTTATTTACATTAGTTTTCATTTGACATTTTATCACCCAGACACTCAGTATCATGAGAGATTTCATCTCACATTCACATCCAGGTCCCCTTCACTGTCTTCCTGAATAACTTTTTGTCACATGCAAGTTTAGTCATCACACTGGTTTATCTCCTAACGGTTTCTCTGGGTGCTTGACTGACTCTTTGGTTCTTGAACAAATACAATTTGGCTAAGTTTTTTAAAAATTACTGGAATGGTACCTTGTTAAATGCCTTTTCAAAAGTCTAAATTGGTTTTATATCCTCAGGCTTTATCTTATCTACCTGCTTAGCTACTCCTTCAGGGAACTGCCATGAATTTGTGGTGTTTGACTTGTCTTTTGAACTATGCTGACTTTCCCCCAAGATATTGTATTCATCTCTGTGTCCATTCATTCTATTTCTTATTATGGTTTCTATCTCTTTTCCCCACAACAGACATTGGTGTTAATTTCTAACATCCTCACCTACCCCATCACTTGGGAAAGCTGACTTTCCTTGCATTTTCCTGGGTTTTTTTTTTTGACTGGTGACAGACCTTTGCTCTGCCCATTGCCACCCCTACAGTGACTAGAGCCAAGACATAACACCCATGGTGGGAGGAGATTCTGACAGCCTCACATCAAGGAGATCATCTGTCTCAACCCACTGCCGTCATTCCTGGGATTTCCTTGGTGGAACACCACATGCCTCTGATGTCTCCTTTGGGGCCAGGCTATTGCCTTTTGGTAGCACCATTATTCTCCATTACTGTGTGTATTTGGCAAATCAACCTTGCAAGCCTGCAGGGCCACCTAAGGGGACCCGAGTATTGAGGGTTTCAGCAACAGACTGCCACAAGGATGGACAATTCCTGCCACCTCTAGTCTCATACGCAGTGTTTTGTTTTGCACAGCCTTTTTACTTCTGCAGAACCCTGGCTATGTTTCCAGCACCGTAGGCATCCTGGTTCTGTTTTCTGCTAAATGAAATACTGTGTGATGAAAGGCTGCATTTCACTACTGCTATCCTGTAATTAAGAAAGCTAAACATAGGTCAGATACTGTTTCTCAAGGTTTTTTGTTCATTGGATGCTTCATTATTCTGACCTCGTTTTCCATTAGCATATTGAACAGAGTAATGGATACGTATTGCCACCTATTAAAATCCAAACAACCCTGCAATCTGCTTTAACTTAAGTTCATAAGTAAGTAATTGCTTTTGGATTTATAATCAATTTTAAAGTCAATATGTTACTGAAAAAATAACTCTTTTCTTGGAGGATGGCTGTATTTTCTGGTCAGCTTAGTGTTTCTTCTGTGTTTCAAGCAATGGTGTCCCCAACAGACGGAGACATAAATCCTTGAAACTAGGACAAGAAAAACTTCTTCTAGTACAGGATATTGATGTTTAGTTTCTATGAGAAGCTGCAGCCTTTTAAGCCAGTTTGTATCATACCCATGAGGGGGCTGTGCCATTAAGGGCAATGCCCTTAATGCAGGGCAGTAGAAAAAACTTCTGTTTCATGGTAATTTCCTTGGTGGCACAAGGACTTATACCATGTCAACTTCCCATTTTTGAAAGCTCTTTTTAAAAAAGGAAAGGATATCATCCTATGTTTATTTCACAACTTGTATTAAATGGCTTTCTGATACGCCTTTCTGTATACTAGAGCATCATGAAGAATCTGTATACTTCCTCCTCATGTAAACTCAGCATTAAAAGCATTTTGTAGCAGCTCCCAATGGATCAAAAGAAAAATCTTTAGCAGCTCTAGAGGCAGCAAGATAATAAAGTTGTCCCCGATGCAAGCAATGATGTTCACTCATAAGTGGTTTGAGCTGGTGATTAAGTAATGGCTGCAAACAAAACTTTCATTTCACTGCAGTGACCCAGTTTAGCAAACATTTCCCAGTATTACATAATGCCCTTTGTTCCTACTGTCCTCTATACGTTTCAGTATGCTTCATACCATAAGGGAAGCCTTTCAAGGTTACTCTGAAATGGCACCAACATATACAACAACCTCCTCAGGAAACTTAGGGGAGTCCTTGAGCATCCACATGAAGCTCCAAGCATCTTAAGTAGTACCGTTAGGCTGATATAGGCATAAAAAACAGATCTGAATGAAAACAGTTTGAAAAAATAATCTCCAAATCCTACACCGTTCACTGATTCAGGTGGCTACTTCAATTCCCCCAGAAAGGAGGAGAGAAATATGAAATAGCGAACATGTTTTGATTGTTTAAAACCCAAATATTTCTTTCAGAAGTGCTAACTTGTTTTGCTCAGAGAAAAGCGAGTTTAAAAATCCCAAATTATTACAGAATTTACATCAGATTAACAAGTAGGTCTGATTAGTTCAATCCCAAAGTTGAGATCTGGCAGTGGGTCAGTATTTCAGGGAAGACAGAAGCCTGTCTCTGGCAGTACCCCTCTCCAGCACACAGCAGGACCACTCTGCGTCCTGGGACAGCCTCCCTCCACAGCACAGACTCAACCCCCTTTGCACAGGGATTTCTACAAACAGGTGTCCACCTCCCCCAAAAGCCAGACCCTTGAGATGAGCAAAAAGCACCACACAGCCAAGAAAGCCATCTCAATCTCCTCAGACAAGCATGTAAAGAGATGGCATGCCAGCCACACAGAGAGTGACTGTGCGTGAGGGCCGCAGTGCAAAGAGGTTACCAGGCTGACCAAGGCTCACACACAGCTGTAAATGTATGTGCACACAGACACAGCCACACACGGACACACTGAGGCTTTTTTTAAAAGTGCTTGCAAATGATTATGGTAAAGACATGCTCCCCTCATTCAAAAGCAGGGACAAGCACCTTCCCCCACCCATGAATACAAGAGGGAGCCCTGCACCAGCATGATAGGAGCTGATTCATCAAAGCTACAGGCTTGAGGGGGTTTTACTTATTTTGCTCTTTTTAGTCTCCAGGCAAGCACTAAAACCCACTGAAAACATCAGTGCAAATGGAAAGAATATTCCTATATGAGCATAAGCTTCAGAATTTTAGTGACTCCTGTTAAAAAGCCAGGAAAACTACAGCTGTGCTGTTCCTGCAGCCTCCTGGCTCCTGGAGCCGTGCCTCCCGTGCGGAGCGCGGACCGAGGCAGGCCCAGGCTGAGCCCGGGGCTCCCAGGCTCTCCTGGCCAGGCAATCCTCGCTCCCTTGCTCTTCTCTCTAGGAAACACAGGCTTTCCCGAAGGTCACTGTGAAAAGGATTCTGTCTTTGTGCAGCTGTCTTAATGACTGGTTTTCCCAATTCAAACTGCTCCACCAGCAAAATAGTATTTCACTGGAAAAATATTTCTTTGTAAATTTCTCAGCAAACCATAAGGATTAAGAATATATTTCCATATAAAATAGATAATTTGCCCCGAAAGAAGTAGTTTCACTTTATTTAAAAAGTACTAAGCCTTTTAAACAGTTTTTAATAGATTTTAATAATATTCAAAATTAGCGCTCTAAAACTGAAGAAGACTTGAGAAACTCTCCCACAAAGTAAATAGTAAAAATTTATTTTGAAGTTCCCAATTTTTTTAAAAATTCCCTGCACCTGTAATAGAGTCTCAAACATCTTCTGGTATATACCCTACAATTGTTAGTAGATGAGCATTAAAGACATGGGTCTATTCAGAAGTTAGGAAGAGGTGGTGGCTTTTAAAAACACAGTGGGAGTTGTTTTTTTTTTTTGTACAGGGTCTGATCCAGTGTTTCCAAAATGATGAGATGAAATAGGATATAGTTTTTTATTTATGCATATTTCACTATTATTTTATTCTTTTTCAACTTCTAGTTTTGCGTATGTTTTACACTATACATAATTATGAGTACAGCAGTATAATTAGTGTTTCCAAAATGATGAGATGAAATACGATATAATTTTTTAATTATGCGTATTTCAGTATTATTTTAGTCTTTTTCAACTTGTAGTTTTGCATATGCTTTATACTATACATAATTATGAGTACAGTAGTATAATAAATACATAAATGTATTGAGGAGGTGTGCTCAAACATATTTTGAACTAATAGGAGTGTTCAATCATAAAAAGTTTGGAAAGCACTGATCTGGACGTGAAATTAAATCACTAAGTCTGATCTCATGATGATGACTGCCCTCTGCATTATGCAGCTCCTCCAGAAAATACCAAATGAGTGAAGACCTAAAGTGATGGAATAGAAAAATGGAAGAACTCTGAGCTGTTTGCTGTGTTGTTGTTCACATAGACAGCAGAAAAACTCTGTCACAAAGGGGAGTGTGACGGTGTTCACAGGGGTTTTCAGGCGAGGGAAGAGAGGAGAATGTTGACTCCATGTTCAGAAGGCTTGATTTATTATTTTATGATATACATTACATTAAAACTATACTAAAAAGAATAGAAGGAAAAGTTTCATCTCAGAAGGCTAGCTAAGCTAAGAATAGAAAGGAATGAATAATAAAGGTTTGTGTCTCGGACAGAGAGTCCAAGCTCACTGGGCTGTGGTTGGCCATTAATTGTAAACATCCAAGATGGGCCAATCACAGATGCACCTGTTGCATTCCACAGCAGCAGATAATCAATGTTTACATTTTGTTCCTGAAGCCTCTCAGCTTCTCAGGAAGAAAAATCCTAAGAAAGGATTTTTAATGAAAAGATGTCTGCGACAGGGGAGTGTAT
>NW_005054488.1:493722-534698 GCF_000277835.1 Geospiza fortis | reverse complement strand
GCACTGCATCCTGCAGAAAATACCCCTCACAAAACACAGCAAGACACATTCTTTTGTCCTTTACAGGCACACTTTCTTGAGCAACAACTTGAAGTGCTACAATTTGACTTCTCTAAATGTCAATAGTGATAATGGGGTTTTTCCCCCACTAGCTGCCTTAATAAATTGCTCCTAGAGTTACTGAAGGTGTGAATGGAAGGAGCACAGCTGAAGAGTAACACTCAACTCAGAGCGCAAATGTAAATCCACTGATGACTACCTTGCTCTGTAAGTTCTGTCATTGATCTACATTCAATTTTTACTCACCTTTTGCTGAAGACAGAAGAAATTCCATGCTTTACAATGATTTGCTTGAACTAGACCTATAATTCTGACTTTCTTTTAATACAATAAACTTCAATATTCACTGGCTCCACAACAGTTCTTTCAGTAAATCTTGAATGTCAACAGTGAGAACGTGGGCTTTTCTTTCTAGAAACAATAGTACAGTCAGCAAAGAACAAAGGTAAAACAGAATTTTAGCATTTCTAGTGGGGATAATAAAAATTCCAGGTTCTTCTCAAAAACATCAGTCATGTCCAGCCACTTCCAGTTATGCTACTGAGTGCAGTACCTGCTTTTCATAGCACCTAAATGGCAAATTTTAAATAAGGCAGAACATTTAATTGTTATCCTTGAAAGCACCCATAAGGAGGTTCTGGTAGCTGGTGCTGTACTGTCAACTAAAGATCATCTTGGGAATAATTCTTTAACCTTAACCTCCGCAGCCCTGTGGAGCACAAGGAGATGATAAAAATATATTATAAAGCAAAGCCCTTCTCCTATTGCCTTCTGTTTGTTTTAAACAGACATATTTTATGCACACTGTTATTATACTCATTTTCTAAAGGGCAATTATAAAAATCCTTTTAAAGAAAATCAATTTCTTGGACTCCTACACGGGTGCTGCTGACATCTGATGTCATTTGACTTTCTGTTTGTCACATTGTGTAATTTCTCCCGCTAGGCCCTTCAATAAATTTTTCTGGAGATGCCTTCAAGGTATAATTCGTATCTTAGTACCTTGATCATTAGCTCCTGTTTCTACAAGAAGCCTTGTAGGAGACATTATGAAATGTATTTGCAATCACCCAGTGCCCTATGCAGAAATTCAGGCGAGCAATCTGAATATATTGCTTGAGTGCAAACCCCTGATTTATGTTTTCATTATGTTTTCAGCCCTTCAATTACTAGGAAGTCTTCCATCTGTGTATCCCAGGACTGCTAAAAAGTGTATAAACCTTCCAAGCAGCATTTTTGTCTGAAGTCACATGAGGTAATGATTGACTTGAGGGGACCTTTGAGACTAATGGCCGTACTTCAGCAATTACCGAGCTGCTGGATCCACTCTATACACAGGAGGGCTATAAACTCGTGGAAACATGCTTTTGTCACATAATCCTTAAATATGAGAAACCCACCTCTCCCCTGAATTTGTACAGAAGCAGTAGGAACTGCTTCTAAAATGACACAGCTGGCTGCACACACAGAGCTGGGGGAAAGCCCCGCTGCTGATCCCCGCAGAGGAAGCCGGTTCTTAGCAAGGTTCATTTCTGTGCGCCCTGTGACCAGCACACTGTGGGATGTGGTCACTGGCCAGGGCGCTGCAGAGCCCCCCTGAGACCTGCCAGACCCCTCTCAACAGAAAAGCAAAACAGGTCTTTCCCTGTTCAAACATTGGCTGATAAGAATAAAATCCTTCCTCCTGTTTTTCTCTCTCAGAGCATATCGTGCTTTATGTAAGTGCCTAGAGCCTGCATAGCAACCCAGGCATTTATACATAACTTCCATTCTGGCAAATTCTGGTTTCCAGATGATTTTTAATTTGAATCTGGTATTATTAGCAGGTAGAGAGACAGCTTTTTCTTAACACTACTGACCCAATAAGGTCCCCACAGACAGAAAAATGATGGCCTCATGTCACATCCAGGTGGCAGTCACATGCCTGAGTAAGACTTAAAGAACAATGACCCTGAAAAACCGATTGCCAAAGATCCTCAGGAAGGAGTATTGCATCACCTTGGACACAGTCTACAGTCTTGTAATGCTTGTTCCTTCGAGATGTGCTGTTTCTTGTCATCTCTTGATCACAAAATACTGTTTTCCTTGCCTTCTCTCCTCAGGTGGTATGTAAATTACATGCAAGATTAACAGTCAGCATTCAGCTCCTGTGACCGACTCTTACAAGGCCATTTTGGTTATAAAAAAGGGTGGTCCCCTAAGCTCACACCTTTCTTTGGCAGGAATTTATGAACTAGCTTTAAGCACCATTGACAGCCTGATACATGGGTCACTTGCAAATCAGTTTTTCTTGCTGAATTATTACACTATTAACTCTACAGCTTTCTCAGCTTTACGAAGTGCACTTCTGCAGTGTGTGTGAAGGATGAATAGCCTCAATAAATTCCACTACAGAAAGGAACAATGAGGAGAGCATATTGCTGACTTTAGGATAATGAAAGCAACGCTGGATTTCAGATTGTTTTGATGTGATTAACATTGTGTTCTCAGAGGTGAATGATTTTTAAAGTTTTCATTTTCTAGAAGCACATCTGAGAAGTGGATTCAGGAGATGAGACAGGATTTTATGATTTTTTTATCCCAGGATTATTGTTCCAGGAGCATCCCTCTGAACCACCCAACCAAAGGGCTCACAATGTTTTCTATTTGGTGTGTGTGGACAAGATGCAAGATCCCTCTGCCCCTGAGAGCCTGGTTAGAGCACACACAGAGCAGGCAGGAGAGGGGGTCACAGCTGCAGTCAAGACACTGGGAATCAAGTCACAAAGCCCCTCTTTGCCAAACTTCAACCACTTGCCTGAGCGGCCACAAGATGTGGCAAGATCAAGAATGTCTCTTATGCCACATTTCTTGGCAGTAGTCTACTCCAGACTGCATGGGCCGTTGTCAGACCTAGGTATCATTAATGATACCCCAAATATTGGCTGTTGGAGAAATCACTGCAGTGACATTCTCTAGGTATAGGTACAGGACTTCACCAGTCCAGTACACATTTAGCAGTTGCCAAATCCCTGCTATCACACAGAGCCTGGATAATAAATGCCTCAAAGCAGAGCCTTTCATTCCCCATAGTACCTACTTCAGATTGCCTCTCATGGGTTCAGTCAAATGTTAAGTGTCAACATTTACAGGTTCATAATACGTGCTGGGAAAAAAAAAACCACAACAGAAATTATTGTTTATGAACTCAATAGAAAATCCGGAAAAAACCCTTATCTGTAACCCATAGTCTGACAACCATTTTAAACCAACCTTTTCAACTTGGGATCCCACAAGGAGCAATGAGCTACAGCCATGGAAGCTGATTAACAGACATGAGCTGCTCCTATTCTTTGACCAACACAACTAAGGCTCATTATTTTAACCACCTCTGTAATTGTCTCAGACATACATGCCCTCAGCAACACAGAGAGGCAAAACTGTCTAAAACCAAACCAGCTGTTTTTTCTTATAGGCTGGAAACTGAGAATACAATACCTGGAAAACCTCAGGCACTATGTAACCGTGTTCACGCTGCAAAGTACTGTAAGTGAAGAAAAATTAAGTCCCCAAGGAAAAATATCTTGAAATATAGAAGTCATTTTCTTTGCAAATCTCTTCTGTCAAGATCTGTCCTGTGATTAACTGGCCATAATCATCATATGGGCATCTAAGCTAAATAAGAAAACAAGGACATAACAGCTTATAAGAGACTTTAAGGTTTATCATGAAATAAGATAGTACCTAAGCATCTGACAGAAAAATGAAGAAAACCAGTATCTTTTCACTTATCCCTGCTAACAGCCAAAGGAGTGGCACAAGCAGGGAGAGCAATGCTGGAAGTCAGTTTGTGGTGCTGCAGTTCCACGTTGTCCTGGTCTCTGTCTCACTGTTGGATTCTCTCTTCAGCACACACGGTAACTGGATACTAGCAAGTGTTAGGGAGAAACAGAAGTCATTTTAAGCGAAGAAGGGGTTACTCTCATCTCTACCCTCAGAGATTAATGGCCTCAGAGAGCTTGCAGCCTACCCCAATGACAAGCTGTTGTGGTTTTCCAAGTAGAGAATGGATCCACTCACATCCACATTAAAAACTACCATCCATTTTCAGCAGAAACTGAAGAGAAAAGACCTTGAATTTTCAGTACTCATTCAAGCATTCACACATCTAATGATTTTACCTAAAATACCATCTCTAGGAAAGCACATGGAAATTAATTTACTTTGTTTATCAACTTACTAAAATACCTCTGTTACACTGAAATACAATGTTACAGATGGATAATGAGATTGTTGGCTCTCACAATTAAAAGATAACTATTGTGTGAATATTAATAAAAGCTTTAGTGATGTATAGTTATGTTATTGTAGTTTAGATGTCCTCTGTTCTCCCCATAGTTCCCTTTTCCCCTCCTGTATTGTGACCATCAGACAGGCAGGGTTGTCTAGGACAGGTAAAAAAGAAGGCTGCTCATGTGCCCCTTGCATGGGGCAGTTGGGAATGGAAAAGCTTGGTACTTAGGGAGTGTGGCATGGCAACACCTCATCTCCGATCAAGTCACAAGAAAGCAGTTTCCCCTGATAAATGGCAAAGAAGAGCTGACTGACAGACTTTGGGAAGGGCCAGGGCTGGTTGATGCAACCCCCAGGGGTATAAAGGTCTGAGCATCCATCTTGAAGAGGAACCAGCCATGTGGTATCCACAAGGGCAGCTCCCAGCGCTGCAAATTTTTCCTTATATAGTCTTTTTGTTATATTTTTGCCAAGGTTTAATAAACCTTTTTAAATTTTCAACGTGAGCAGATGTTTCTCACAACAATAAAGGAGTAATCCCAGCAGAAAAAAGCAGATCCTCCCCTTTCCTCAGTGAACTTACTACCTTATGTATAGGTGCAACGCTGAGATACCATGAACTATCAATTACACACTTTTGTTTGTTTGGAAAAAAATCATGCTAAATGTTCCATTTCTAACCATTTCATTTTACACGAGAATAAGTCATTTTAGTAAGTCTACCTGTAATAGTTCACTGAGAATTACATGGAAAAAGTTCTACATCCCTATCTCCCAAGCACACTAGGCTATGGCAACAGTATCCGAGAATTCCCCTTCTCCAGCCCAATGAGTTCCATCAGCAGGGGAGGGGAGTTCCGTGCTCAGCATCTTTCCTGAGCACAGGACACACACGCAGGAAATGCTCCCTGACAGGAGCACGTGAAGAATTTGTTTCACACGGTATTTTGGATCGGCTTTTAACACCAAAGGGATCTCAGCAGGGGATTCTAGATGTTAATTAATATGGATAAAGAATAATAATGATGTTTATCAAAGCAATGAGGCTTTCAGATGAAATGCACTACATCAGTGCAATCTATTAAAATAATTTAGTTTATCCTATGGGCGAATTTGCAAGCCACCACTTAAGAAACCTGACAAAGGATGCAGCTCCTGCAGATGGAGTGCATCTTGCTTTACCATGAAAGCATCCTTTTATTGGAAAACATTAACAGCCATATGATAATTAGACTTTAAAAACTATTTTTCATAACTAAGTTTCTTAATCCATTTGGTATATGAATAGAAAAAAAAATTGCGTGTGGAATATTTATGATAATCCAACTGGGCATAAATAGCACAGAAATTATTAACTCTTAGGAACACATCAAATTATGAGAAGGCAGCAGAATGCTTAGTAAAATACGCAGTCAAATACTTTAAAGCACATTAACACAGCTGCACATGACACACAACTTCAATACTAATCAATCAAAGCATTAAAGGAGGTCATGTTGTGTGGTGTGTTTGGATTTTTGTAAAGCAAAACAAAGGGCATTCCCCTGCCCCCCCACCCCCACCAAAAATCCTCTTTGGGGCTGATTACATAACCAAGCCTAAAGTAATGTTTCTCTAGTGCTTCCTGAACTTCAGCAAAAGCATCTCATGGAGAAATTCAACCCACCTTCCATGTCCAGAACATTTCAAGCTCCATTTGCTGCAGAATGCTGATACCCACCATTACCTGACCTAATTGAGAATCATTACGTGCAGCTGGAACTAAAGGTCCCCTGTGATCTCTAAAGCTCCTCTAACGTCTCCAGGAGAAGCAGCACCCAGAGAGTGTTCTGCTGTACAGACCTCTCCACTAAAATGCAGGCCCTGGAGAGATTCCAATGTATTGTTCAGAAAGAGTATGAATGGACATTTAATGACTCTGCTCTGAACATATTCAGGGATTACTGATACAAAAGTGGGTAAGAAATTTTTTCCATGAATATTTATAATTGACATTTAAACACTTTACCTTTTGTTTTACTTTTGATTGATTACTCATACAGTAATTTGAGCTCTCTTGATTTTAATGCCCAAGAACAAGTTTACTTAGTTGAAACCTACAGAATGCATGAGGCTGAACTATGTTGTTACAATTTTAGGCTATTAAATAAAACACTTGCAAGAAAATTTAAAATAATGATCTCTAATTTCAATAAGAACTCCATTAATAAACAAATTTTGAGAGGAATAAACAGTAATATAGTACATTACAGTCTTACTTAAAATATAAACCGAGTTGAGAAAACTATGAGCAAGAAATAGCAAGGTTTTCTTGCTATCAATACTATCAGGTATTACAGAATGACACAAAACCTAAGAAGTGTTTTGTTTTCAAAGAAGATGATAGAACTGCTCTAGAACAAATAGAAGGCATTTTAATCGCATTTAATAGACAGAAAAACTTCTCTAGTTTTGATAGGCTTTTGACAGAACTTGGTATTCAAATTCAGATACAGTCAAACAAGGATGAAAACACTGGATTTAAGTAACAAAGAGACAATAGAATTAAGGCTCTTAAAAGAGAAAGATATCTAAATAAATCAGCTGTTTCACAGGCAGCCAGCAATAGGATTTAAGTTGTGCATAATGTGCCCTTTCCAAAACCCCCTAATATCAACTGAAAGGCTCCCCCTGCCAAAAGAGGTCAGATCAGCCAGCAATCATGGTACTTCACCCAGCACTAGCAGCAAACAACAGAGTAGCCCAACTGAGATAAAGACATAATAACTAAAAACGCCATTTTCAACTAAATCAAACATATTGAGGCACTGAAAGAAAACACTGAGTCAAAAAGCAGTGCTGATACTTGCAGTCTCATTCAACACATCAAAACAAATCCCCTCCCTTCAGTAAGGGAACATAGAGACGGCTTCCATGAGCCACCCAGACTTTTCATACTCAGATTAAGGTTTCACTCAGGGCCAGTGAAAATCAACCTAACTCTTGTTTTTCCTCCCAAACAGAGTGAAATTGATGTGGTTGTAATCAGTAGTGCTTGTCCAGCCTGGAGTATAAACCTGTCTCAAATCCTACAACCCCTTTGTGAGAAATTGCTACTCACTTTTCATAGTTTAGGAAAGTTTATTAAACCATATCAAAAATACAACAGAAGACTGAATAAAGAAAAAAAGGTTATAGCACCAGGAGCAAAAGATTTTCCCCACCATGTGCTCAGCCCCTTCACAATGGAGGTTTTTCCCTTTCAACCCTTTAACCCCTCCCAAAGTTCTGTCCATCGACCCCTTCTTCGCTGCCCAGTGGAGATCTCTTCCTCAAATCCTGGTTGGAGGTCAGATGTCGCCATAGTGACAAGCCAGCCCTCCCAGATGTCCCAACTCCAGCTGTCCCTTGATAACCACGCAACGGGGTACAACATAACTATAAATCTGTGAAACTTTTCTTAACCTATATACATGATATTTGCCTATTAATTGTGTGAGTCAATCATCGCGTTACTCATCTATCACACCTTTAACCCCAGGCTGCTGAAACAGCAGTACCAGCCTACGACCCATCCACAAGGACTGCACAGCCCCAGTGTCACTGGGTTGGCGGCTGTGCTTGATGGCATCCAAGCTGATGATGCCCAGTGTGCCCTGGCACAGGCACTGCCCCATTGCCACGTCTGGCACCAGGCAGAGCTCTGCACACCCAGAACAGCAAGCAGCCCTATCCTGTAAGGAGACCTTACCCCCTCAGCAAGGACTTCCCTTTAAGAGCTGCTTTTCCTGCTATTGTTTGCTTGGTTTTTTCACAGCATATTAAGAGTACTAGATCTGCATCTCTGTTATTCATGCTGTAAAAATAAAGTAGAACCAGCACAACAACAGTGAACCACTGACAACAGAAACACACAAGTATCTGTACTGGAGACAAAATTAGGAGTCTCTTGTCGTCAAAGTGAAAAAGCACGGATCACCTGAAAAAACATCACAAGTTTATCTTTGCAAAGATAAACTTTGTTCAGCATCCCCATGAAGAAGCTACCTAGAGTTGAGTACTGTATTTCTTATAACTACCCTTTTAACCCCTTTTACAGTATAACAACCAAACCAACAGTACATGCTTAACAATTATCAACTATTTTACAATAGTTTCTAACCTATTTTTAACAATATTGAAGGCCGTTTAACTCATTATGCCAGCAAATAACTTCCCCCAAGCTTTGCCTTCCTCTGTGTTATGGGACAGAGGAGCATTGTCACAAACAACAGGGAGAACAATGGAGAGAAGGTTTCTGGAACTTTACCTGCTGCAACTGGCATTAGCTGTACTGGAAGAAATACAAAGATATTTCAAAGCACTAGAAAGTAGGAGGATAGAAGATGTCATGATGAGCAGTTAAGCAGAAGAAATCACATCTGTACTAAATAAGACAGAAGGTCAATCCTACAAACAAGGTGGGAAAGCAAAGAAGTTTTATTTAATATCATGTGGGAAAGAGCACACTTAGAATGAACTTAAAAATTGTTCTGAATACAAAAGTAGAGATGGTCTGTTTCAAATAAGAGAAATACTAACAGTCCTGCTCCTGGCCAGTGACAGAGCAAATGGCAATGACAGAGACATAAATCTGATATCAAAGTCTTCAGCCACCCCACATCTGCACTGAAAACAATCTACTTCTAGAGGAGAAGCACTCAAACTCTGTGGGCATACTTGGGAAGAGTTAGGACATGAGTCTATTTCCAGCTTGCCAGCACTGGGCCAGGTTGTGCTGTAGTCCTCAACCTTCTCATGCTCTCCATGGCTGCAGAAGCAGAAACACAAAGCCAGTCATGGTGTAGCTTCCTGGATGCCTCCTGAAAGGAGGCTGCAGTAAGCTGGGAGGTTGGTTTCTTCTCCCTAGTAACAAGCAATGAGGAAATGGCCTCAAGTTGCACAAGGGGAGGTTTAGTTTAACATTAGAAAAACAAAAAAAATTCCTAAGTGGAAAGGGCTGTCCGGGGAAGTGCTGCATCACCATCCCTGCAGGTCTTTGTACGACGTGTAGGTGTGGCTCTTAGGGACATGGGTTAGTGGTGCACTTGCCAGTGTCAGATTTATGGTTGCACTCTAAAAGGTCTTTTCCGATCTAAATGAGTCTACGAATCTAATTCCAAACCTTGCTGATTTTTTTTTCTTCCATTAAGCCTCAATGTAGAGTTAAAAAACAAAGAGCTTTGTGCAGCACAACAGAAATTATAATGCTCTTGCACCTGACCTTAGAGCACCTTCAAAGGAAAAGGTACAGGGGTTTTCCACAAGTACTAAGTACCATGGATAAAACCTGTGCTAGGCAACTATACTTGTAATTTTCATGAGCAGTTATTTGAATGCAGCAAGGCACAGGGTTGACTAAGTATGCTAGTTTTGCTTCTTACTTTTCCAAGAATTTTAAAACAAAGAAAGAAAAATGAAAATAAAACACCACCATATACCCAACTATAGAACAGGTGCAGGGAAAAAGTTATTTACTTTTCCTAAAGGGTTTTGACCCCCACAATTTTCAGTTTGTTTATGACCTGTTCTTCTACCTTCATGGAAGCGAAGCCACGTGACTCAGCACATTACACTCCTCTACAACCCTCAGTTCACCTAATCTACTGGGACACAATTTGCAGTTCTGTTAGATGAAAGTGGAGTTCAGAAGAAAAAGGATGGAGTTGTTAGCAAAAACTGCTAAGCTAATTTTTGCCAGCAGCAACATTCATAAATCTGCTGCAGGCAAAGTCTTAACTCTTTAACCTGCAAAACTAAGGCAAGAAAAGTGTTTTCGAATCCCATTCAAAACAAATGAATCATGTTCACTTTCAAGTTTCTTAGAAGTGCAGTTCATGAGAAAAAAGTCTGCGACTGCAAATGAAATTCAGCAAAGGTTCTACATAAATACACATCTTTATACTTTTAACTAACATGACAATGCTTCTGCAAAATGAAAGAAAAGGAGCTGTTGAAATGTAAAGTAACTTATAATCAAATTACTTGCTTCTCTAATACAGCGAACATGCTACATTTAATAAAAAGTAAAATGATAAGTGAAAAGCAATTCACTAGAAAACTTGGTCTTTACTGATAGGCAGACAGCCTGTGGGTTGTTTGATCCAGTTCTCTTCATCCCACATAGAATCATATCAAGGCACAGCCTTTTCTCCAATGCTCATTCATCCCTAAAATCTGTTGCTTTGTTTCACTGTTCTTTTGGCTAGAAAGGAATTGGCAAGAACCGCCTTAACCACACATTCTAAAATAGTTTCAGTGAGGCCTTTCAGTCTTGCTTTTTGAGAAACACTCCATTTTGATTCTTAGCTCAAGCAAGTCAGTGGTGATTACACACCAGTACCTGCTCAGAAGTACTGTCAGATAAGAAAATCTTGCTCTCAGAGAAGACTGATAATGTACAGGTTTGTACAGGTTTGACAGTTCACACATCCTGAACAAAGGATCCCACAGCTTTAATAAGCAGTTGATATTCTGGGGATATTCCAGTTTAAAGATATTTTTATAATCTGTATCCTCAGAAAAATCTGAAATCTTGAGAAGGCAATCATGCTTTGTTAAGATGATGAAGATTTTATTAGAGAGGCACTGTGAAAGGAAACCACTGCATCCCAGTTGTGTCTGTGTAACAGTACTGGGAACAAGCAGGTTTCTGTGCAGTTACTCCTCACTTTTGGAAGAATGAAGGCCAAGGAGTAAAGCCCTTTATAAGAACAGGAATTTTACCGCAGATTTTCACACTTGGATCCGTTTCTAGTTACTTTCATTATCTGAAGGAAAAGGAAAATTAGAGGAACAACAACTTTATCAGAACAGCAACTTCACAGGTACTTCTACTGGCATGGAGGAAAACAGCCCAGTTCCTCTTCCTCCCTGGGCTCCCACTGTTAAACAGCAGAGGAAACAACCAGAGGTGGTTGTGTTCTCAGTGCTAACACCGACCCAACAAGCTACCAGGAACCAGCACTGTCTGCTCAGGTTTCTGTGACAAACTATATGTGCTTCCTTCTGTGTTTCTTGGAATCCTTAATTTCCAGAATAAGACTGTCAAAACCCAGCAAGAACACACAAGAATTTCCTTCCTGGGAAGAGCAGCAGTGCTCAACAGAAGGCACTGGAAGCCAGCACACTCTAGCTGAGCTGAAGATAAATTTTGTGTTTCTGTTCCCTAGTTACAACACCAAATGAATGTGTCTTCTTGTTGCTCACTGCTGAGACTAAGCCCTTGGCTGACTCTCAGTGCTTGCGGAGCAGTTCTGGGGATTGATGCAGACTGCAGAAAACTACTACAAGAGAAAACAATGGCAGAAGTAGCACTGATCTCTATGTCTCTTTTGCTGGTCTTAGGATGCAGCTGCCTCTGCAGAAACAGCACGGATCACTCAGCTGTTGCCACGGGCTTCCAGGTCATCACTTCTTTTCTCCCAAGTTGTAAGTACATCCTCCAAGAAACACCACCATCTTTTGTGCATTGCCCCTTTGGGTTCTGGCAAAAATAACCCAAACTGAAGCTACAGCAAATCTCCTTTTATGCAAACACAAAACTGAAAAGGTTGGGGAAAGAAAAACCAGAACATTGTGACAGAGACACAGAAGGAGCATTGCTAATGCTTTTTTGCTCCAAATATACAGAATATTATTCAAGTTATGGAAAACTGAACTTCTAAGTCTTTCCCACTAACCTTTCTACCATCTGTTTCTTGATTCCTTCTGTGTTTTACAGGTCACAAGTGTATTGGTTACTGTCATCCATGGCAGTCTGACTACTCTAAACTGACTGTCAAAATCACATGGGATCCAAAACAAGACCTTCCTTGAGGTTACCCAGTATATTTTCCTCTAGTTCTTCCCCTCTACAGTACTTCTTTCTATATTCACCTGTACCACCTCAGTTGCTAACACATGAGCATTTCAAACAGGCTACAAAGATGCTTCAATTTTTCCCTCATACAATGTCGTAGTGCAGCTGATCTGAAGCTGCCCCCTAAACTCTACCAGTCTAGAAGAAAACAAGTCTCCGGATAAGGTAGGAATAGGTTGGATTCAAACCCAAGCAAAGACCTCAGCCAACCCTATTCTAGCTGAGATGAAGATACACCACTGGCCAGGGAGCTGGGCAGAGCAAGGTCCCGTCCCATCAGCTCTCTGAGCCCAGGAAATTCAAAGTCCTATAAAAAGGGCAGCCATACTAAACTCATGGCTGTTTGCCAAGGGCTCACGGTGTTGTGTCCTGTGTCTGTCTCCAACCCACAACTTGATGTAAGAGAAATATTATCATCTTCACAACAGTATAGGCTTTAGTTTATACCTTGACAAAATACACACCAATCAAAACAAAGAGAGACATTTTGAAGTTAAATTCACAAATTCTTTCTAAGTACACTTATTCTTCTGTGCCGACCTTTCTTCCTCCTCCTTGCCAAGTATGAAAAGCACTTTGGTCAGATTCTGCCTCTTATCACCAAATTGTCCTTTACTATCATCTACTCAGAAACAGTCCCAAGAGTTATAAATGGCCTCACACTGTTGTAAGAAGCTAAGATGTAGCTTGGAGTTGGAGTCTTGAATTTTCTTTTGTTTCCAGTTTTAAGGAGAAAGAAAAACTCATTTTCTGTGACCTGCCAAGACAACTTGGGACATGAAAACTGACCTTGATTCCCCTCCTATCTTATTTTCTTCAAAGGAGCAGCACTTCTAAAACCTCTGCTAGTGTGGGTTTTGTGAAGGAACAGGAGTGTTCCAGTGGTAGATGGATACTGGTACTCAGCAGGGCTGAGGCAGTAGGGCCAGCAGCCCCCAGCTGCCAGGAGCACGATGGAGCTGTGCTGCCTTTGCACACAGTCCTTGGGCACACCCACCCACCAATACAAACAAATTCCGAATCCACTGCCACCCTCACTCAGCCACTAGCCTCGAGTCATTGAACTGCCTTGGGCTTGGCCATTCACTCCAAGGGAAGGAATTTAGCTGCACTGGCTTTCTTGGTACCAGCTGCTTTGTCAGGGAAGAAAAAATTTTGCTGCTTTTGTTCTGGGTGGCAAACATAAAATTCCAGAAATAATTACACCTATTGTTTGAACAGCAGGAACAAAATGCATCTTATCGGTATTTGCAGATGGAGAGGTTTGTAAGATTTTGATCTCTAGCTTAGTTTTAATTAATTCCTTTATCTATCTCAAAGCTACCCAGGTAGCTACAACTTTCAGGTTGGCTGGATAGAAGGAACTGTAATTACTGAATATATAAAGATTTTTGATCCATTCTACTTGCAATTGTGTTTTCATTCTCTAACTATAAATGAGGAGCATGCAAGCAAACTGTTTTGAGTCTACAGCCGCAGGCCAGACATACTGTAATAAGAAACTGACCTAATCTCAAAGGAAAGGCCCTTATTAACCTTCATGGGCTTCCACTGGCACAATGGAAACAATTGTATTTAGATGAATAGGGCAAGGTTTTCCTTTTTACTCCTGTCTAAATCATGCTTTTCATAAACTAGATATATTTTGTGTTAAAAATAAGACAAGGCTGAAGAACAGGACAGTTTTACTGGAAAATCTAAACAAGGCTTACCCAGTTGTACCTTTGAAACCACTCTTTTCTGTGATTGCAGGTAACCATTACTCAGTGAAAAAAATGTCATTGAAGTCAATTTCTATCTAGGTATTAAGTTCAGGATTCTGCACAAATACCTTGTGGGCATTTCTCCTCTTTCACTGAAATAAATTTGTACTGACACCTAAAAAAGCCTACCATCTGCTGGGAGCAGGTGAACCCTTATTATTCCTTACCTGAGATCTGTGACGGTGTTCACAGGGGTTCTTGGATTGAGGGAAGAGACGAGGATCTGACTCCATGTTTCAGAAGGCTTGATTTATTATTTTATGATATATATTACATTAAACTATACTAAAAGAATAGAAGAAAAAGGTTTCATCAGAAGGCTAGCTAAGAATAGAATAGCAAAAAATGATAACAAAGGTTTGTGGCTCGGCTCTCTGTCCGAGCCAGCTGGGCTGCGATTGGCCATTAATTACAAACATCCAACATGGGCTAATCAAAGATCCACCTGTTGCATTCCACAGCGGCAGATAACCATTGTTTACATTTTGTTCCTGAGGCCTCTCAGCTTCTCAGAAGGAAAAATCCTAAGGAAAGGATGTTTCATAAAAGATGTCTGCGACAGAGATGAGCGGGCATTTAAATTCATTTTTCCATGAACATTCTTCCCGTTCCTTTGGTTAGCAAGCAAAGCAAAGCCCATGTCACTGAGAAGGTCAAGAGTTGTCTAGTGAATACTCTTAACATTAGCAGAATAATTGGGCCTAGAATATTATAAAAGCTCTGGCACAGAGAAGAAAAAAAAAAAGCTAAGAAAATTTCACTCTTCTTTGGCACCTGTGGAAGCCTCAAAGGCGTCAGAAATTACATAACTGAATACACCAAAAAGTTAGATTTTCAGCTTTCAGTTTAGAGCTATCACTTGCAAGCAAACAAACTGTTTGGTTTGGGTCTTGATCTTCTTTATGAGCCCAAACCTACCAGAGATTCTTATTTGAAAGTATTTTCCTGTACAAAGTGTCGGTAGCTCCTGCCTTAGCAAGGATCAAGTAGATGTAGTCTCTATCAGCCTCCACTTCCTTATTCTGAATACCCTCAGTTCCCATCAATAATGCAGCTCCATCTGCTTTCACTTGCTCTGTCTTTATTTAGGAGAGTGACATTACTATTGTCTTACACAAGCTGTATCCTGAGGAAGTGTGATTTGTCATCACGGGAAAAAAAAATCAAAGTCAATCCAGCCTCAAAGCATCTCCAAAACTGCACTGAGCTATGCCGCCTGTGCAGAAGTGACTCAGAGCAGAGAGCCACAAAAGCTTTATTGTTTTGCCACAGCACAGAGTCTAAAAGGCAGCACATGCCTGGGGGTGAACAAGGACCCTAAAGAGGAAGCACTACCAAAAGCACATGGCAGTGCCACAGAAATGTCTTCTCAGGAAACACCAAAACATGGAACCTTTCTCAGGGGCTGCATGAATGAACCATATCAGTGTTATTGTGAAGGGTTTGGTCCCTTCTGCAGTCATTGTTGAAAGCTGAAGTGTAGAGTGTTCTTCAAGAAATTTAGCAACATTTTGAGTTACTGATACCAGTTCCCTTAAAAATCAGCCACCCTGGCCAATCTGAAAATGCATGAGGAAGTCTTCCCATTTAGACAACCTGAATCAATCTTGCTCTAGGTAGGATCTTTCCCACATTCTATTAAGGCAGGTAATATTTCCTAATTACACTTCCTGATCTGAATAATTAGGACTTCATTCTTTTCATGAAAAGTTCCCTAACATGTGTGAGCGAAGCGAGTTAATGCCAATTAACCTGCCTTTGAAGTGCTCTATTATCAAAGCACATGCTTTCAACACATCTTGAGATGCAGCCCCTTCCTTCGTACAGTTATTGACTTCAATGCCATGAAAGGGTTCTGCTCCACAACAGAGAGGGGCTCAGACAGCATTAGCTAGCAGCGATCACTGAACGCTGTCCTGAACTGTATTTGGGTTTCCTATCTGCTACACAGTCTCACTGGTTTGTAATCCTCTCTAGGCCCTTCTGTTTAACATGCAGCTGAAAAGAATCTCTCATCCTCCTGAAGTGTCAATGGTTCACTGTGGCACAGGTCCCCTCCCCACATTCCAGCCATGTGCATTAGTTATCATTTTCTATTGCAGCACCACGGGGCAACAACAGCCTTTATTAGTACATGGCAGTTCACCAGACAGAACACCTGTGCTTGATTGCCAAGCGAGTATTTGTGTCAGGTCACCATCCCACGCTCATAAATTCTGGGAGGAGACACTATACCAAAGCTGGCCATTCATTTTTCATGAAAATAGTTTTTAATTTTTATTTTCTCATATATCTCTACCCACAGTGAGAAAACACATGAGTCTCACAGCCCATCCTGACCTCACCACAGCTAAAGGATGCTGAAGAGAAGGGCTTCACTATTCCTAGCAATTAAGCACCAGAAAGGAGAAGTACATGAAAGTAGATATGGAAAGCTATAAAGAAGCCCTATGGATTTCCAGAAGCTTTTTTTTTCTGTGGTGCTGATGATACTATGCAAGGAGTCACATTTTTTCACTAAATGTCAGCTTTACCTCTCTCAAGCTACACATAACACTAGAAATCCCCAGGAGCACTACAAATTGAGGCTAAAAATCCTGTTCATCACACTAAGACGGAAAATGCCCCCACATACATTTACCAGGCTCTGCCCTGCACTCTGCCCAGGAACTATCTGAGCTACAGCCCCCAGAGCCAGCAGGGCCAGCTGTGTCCTTATAGATTTTTGTCTTTTAAAAAATTACTCCTGGTAATCAAACTGATCAAACTGGTCCTCTCAAAATATTTCAGAAGAGACAAGATAAATGTTTATGCCATTCTGAAGTCCCCAGTGCAGGATGCTGGCTGTAGATGACACTACCAGGTGCTGAAAATGCTCTGCCAGTTTCTCCAGTTGTTTCTAGACCTGCTCTGGATCATGTGCCAGCTGCCTTACACTGAATCCTCAATTTTGATTTCCTGCCTAATTGCTCAATTCAGCATTCATTTGCTACCAGAGTCTGCGCTTTGCCAGGCAGACTCTGGTAGCAAATGAATGCTGAATTCATGCAACTCTGCTTCACTGGTAGAACTGGTTGAACAAACAATCCACAACTCTCATTTCCACATCTAAAATGCCCAGTTTGATCCAGAGAAATATGTAAAGATCCTATAATACTAATTTTCGGTACATGTTTGGATTTGATTAAATACACTTAAATATCTTCTCTTGTGCACTTATTTCAGAAGGTGCTTAATTATTGTTCTCTAATTGATGCTGTTGAGTCAGGGACAGACGAAATGACTCCATGCCCCAGAAGGTGAAAAAGAGAGAATACTTTATTAAGAGGTACTGTCGTTTTATAACCAGGATCACTAAGGTGAAATCTGATTGGTCTCAAAATAAAAACCTTTCACACTATTGGTAAACTATGAATAGCACACTCTGAAGGTACATATCTATAAACAACAGGAACAGAAAGAGAGATAATAATTGTTTTCATTCTTCTTCTCTAAGTTTCCCAGGCCTGAAGCCTGGGAGAATACTCTTTGACTGAACTGAGAATCTCCACATCTAATCATCTCCAGTGTTTCTATCCAAATATGCAACAATGGGCATTAGAAGCTGAGTCTGAAGCTGCTGTGGCCATGAAAGGTGCATTGATTTCAAGTGGAAACATACTTTTACTGAGAAAAATTCTTGGTTCATCAAGTTCAAGCCCTTATTCCTGAAATTATATAATCTGAAAATAGCACCAAGTAAATACAGAAAATGAGTTCCCATCTGCAGAGTGATCAGTTCAAGAATAAGTCTCAGGGAGAGTCCTTCAGCCTGAACCATCATGCCACAGATAGAAGCAATCTACAGTTCAGATCACAAACTAACCCTTCCTGCCCTAAATTCCAGAGCCCTTCCATGCTGCAGCCAGAATAGCTGACAGTAAAGTCCAGGGTAAGGAAACAAAAAGGGCCTTTGCACAGTATGCACAGATGCTTAATTCAGCTGTGTGATGAGATGTTCAGGGTCCAAAGGGGCGACTCATGGGGGTGCCCAGGTTTCTGTGACTCCAGCTGTAGGGCTGCCCAGTGGTCTCGGGGCAGTACAAAGATGAGGGCCAATGGGGGAATAGGGAGGGACATAGGAACAAGGGAAGGAGCCAATGGGGTCTTAACAGCTTTTGAGGGAAGCTTCTTGTGTCTCTCTAACTCAGGGGATGCCTCTCAGGGTCTCCACACTTCCAAAAGAAAATCTGGGTGTGTGCAGATGGAGAAAGCCATGCCAGAAGTGCCTACATACCAAGGCCAACTGAGGCACCACGACTCCGGAGAGCCATGCTCAGTGTCCCTCCCAGTTTGTTTTCTGTGAGCCTATAAATAACGTGTTCCACAGTTTTATTAATTATGTCAGCCTTCAACCAAGCCTCTTGAATCCATCTTTCTTGGGATGCCTAACTTTACAGAAACTGCTTTGAATAAAAGTGTATTTGACCATTTACTACTGGTAATCAGGCAGAAAATTGTGAGAGAGAAAGTATGTGCAAACTGATATATCTCAATTAACCTTGAGAATAATCTCTCTCAGTGAGTTTGCATATATTCAGCCCTTCTCTTTGTATAATGAATATAAACTTTCTCCTATATAGTTTGAAGACAGAAAGAATTCTTACCTAGGTAGTCATTTGGCCAGTATCACTATGAACACCTTAACACATGAAATGCTATTTATTGTACTAAAAGAACTAACTACAACAACCATAAAACATTAATTTCCTATCTTGATGTCAGAAAACCCAGTTCATTCACTTTCCCACTGTTTCTTCTATTTTCTTTATTCCATAATGCCAAGGGAACTAGCTGAGATCATTGCAGGCCAGTCTGCATTACCTTTGAGAAAGATGATGGTCACTGTGAGGGGACTGGAAGAAAGAGAAACACCACTCCTTCTTTCCAGGGCAAGAAGCAAGAGCCAGGAGCTACAGGCTGACCTGCCTCACCTCACTCACAGGGAAGGTGGTGCAGCAAATAATCCTGAAAACCACTTCCAAACAGTAAGAAGAAGAAGGTGATCGGCAGTAGTTAGCACAGATTTACAGAGGGGGAATTATGTTTGCAAAGAGTGATGACCTTCTGCGACAAGAAGGGTGGCTGGTGGATGAGGAGAGCCAGCAGATATGGTGAGACGTGGGCAAGCCTTTCAGCACAGTGCCCTGGAACATCCTCGTGGACAAAGTGAGCAGCTTTGGAGGGGGGAAGCAGACAATGTGCTGCATTGGCTGAAGTGTCAGGCTCAAAGTCCAGCTGGACACTGGCCTCTAGCAGAGCACCGCAGAGTACTGGGACCAATACAGTGGATGATGGGACAGCACCTCTGTGAGCCTGCAGGAGCTATGGGGGGAACAGCCCATGGACCAGATGGACCTGGAGGGGATAGAGAAATGGGCCCATGGGAAGATGGTGAAGTTCAACCAAGTTCCCTGTAGCTCAGGAGGATTAAACCCAAGCCAGCACAGGCCCCGGGGTCCAAATGGCCAGAAAGTAGCTGTGCAGAAACATGGGCATAGCAGAGAGAGTCTGTGAAAGTCCCACAATTATTATTAAGAATCTGGAGCACTGATCATATAAAAAGAGGCAAAGAGAACTGGGAATGTTCAGTCCTGAGCAAAGAAAGCTTCAGAGGGATTTTTTCAACACCTGAGGAGGGAGAAAGAAGATGGACATAGATCCTTCTCAGGGACTACGAGAAGAGGCAATTTCCATTGAAATTTTCGTTTACAACATACAACAAAGTTGTTTTATTGTAAGGGCGGTTGAACACTAGAACGGATTGCCCAGAGATGGTTGTGGGGGCCTATCCTTAGAGATAATCAGAACCTGAGTGCCCTGGTTGAGCAGGGTGGTGGGACATAAATCTCCAGAGGTCTCTTCTGGCCCCCCTGACTCTGGGAAAACAATGCAATGGATAGCACATTCAGCTTTGTCCACTCAAAGAATGGTTGGTAAAGGAGACAGACCTGAACACAGCAACAGGAAAGTGATTTACAAAATAACACTTGCTCTGGCTGACACATCAAGCCTGGCATAGCTGCACTGCAGCCTCATCGCAGAAGCAGCAGCCAAACCTCCCTCTCCTTCTGGCTGCTCTGTCAAAAGCAGGGAAGTTTCCGGCTAACTGAAAATACATCCGTGAACTGAATTTCTTTCCTTCCAAACACAGAAGGTTATTGTACAAAGAGGTGCTAAGTGAATATTTTATCTTTATCAAATATCTCCATTAGCTTTCAGTGAAATGTCCAAATGAATAACAAGTCTCAAAATATATATTCTCGGGGGCATCCTAAAATAATAAAAAACTAGCTTCTTGCATGAAATTTTCAGTGTGCCTTCATGGTCAATGCACCAGCACTCCAAGTCTGATACCTCACATAAACTTTAGTGCTATTCAGAACTGATTGTTCAACTGTTCCTTAATTCTTTGTACACACATGCCCACTATATAAACAAAATACATTAAATAATAATAAACACAGCTGCCCCTCCACAGAGTGCTGCTGAAGATGAGGAGATCGATCCTTTCATAAAGCGCTACCAAGAGCACAATCTGCAGCCTAGGACACAGGCTGCAGACAGAGAAAAGTTCAGAGCAAGATTTTAAAACTTCTTATCAAATATTAAAACTGCCTAAAATCAAAGGCCTAATTAGAGGATATAATATCAAATATTCTGACAACTTGGCACCATTTCGCAAAGAGAATTAGAAAGGTTAAAAAAATACTTTGTCATTTTAATCTGAATTTAAAGAGGTTGGGATTTTTTTCTCTCTTACAGATCAGCTAAAAGCCTGCCAGAAAAGCCAGTAAAGAGCAAGGTAAGAAGGAAATAAACCAAAGAAAGTCTTGAAATATATCTGAAGAATTTATTTGCCCCTTATTATCTCAATTAAGTTAACAACTCATTCTGTTGCGTGTTGGTTGCTTTTTTAAGTTCACTGCTTTTAAGTACTAGTCCGTTTCTTCATGTGATTCCAAAATTATGAAACTTCCAGATTTAGATCTCCACATTTTGCTTAAAAATGTATGAAGCAGTAGGTCGCTGCAATTACTGTGAGTTTTCCAACCCAGAATAAGGAAATGTGCGAATCTACCTGGTGACAAGTGACAGGTTAGAATGACAAAGCCACTGTTTTTCAGAATAATTCATACATATGTGGCATGCCATTGTATGACTATTCTGACAGATTTTTTCTAAATTGGCATGTCATTGGTACCATCCCTCAAGGAGATTTATGCTCCTAAATCCAAACAGACATAATTTTACATCCCACTTCTTTCCCACAAAAGTAAGTTTGGATGAAGTAGCAACATTTAGTGAAACAGCCATCTTTTCAAAAGTCATCACAGGAGTCAGTTAAATTTACAGCTGGCCCTGACTTAATCCTGACATTGTCAGTATGTCATTAAAATGGGGAGACCTATCTACATATGGAGATTTACTCCAACAGGTGAAAGTAAACGACACAATTGACTATGCATTTGACAGCAGGCAGTGCCTTGGGATAAATGTCGGGATGTCTCTGGAGACAGGCAGTGGGATAACCATCAGGGATGGCTGCATACGAGGGAGGGAGGGCACAGCAGCACGCAGCCACCCAGGTTACCCCAGGCCGGCAGAGGGGAGCAGCACTGCACACCCAAGGTGCTGGTGGGACACAGCGTGGCCTCGGACCTCGTGCCTGCTCCGCTGCCCTCGCCGCCCTCTGCCCTCGCACTCCTGACTCTGCACAGGGCACAGGCGCTGCCTGCTCACAGCTGCCCGGTCCCGTGGGCTCTCAGGGCTCCCTTATGGTGCTGTGGACAGGCACAGCCCAAACAGCACAACCCAGCAGCTACAAAAATGACAGGGGATATTGCAGCGCACAGCGCACCTGCATGCCTGAGCTTCGAGTACCCCGAGAAATAAGCCCTTATATGACTAATGCTGTAAGATTTAAAATCCTTTGGGTTGTTGCAGTTCATCAGAATGTGCACATCTTCCTACACTTACACCACAGAACACCTCCAAAACCCAGAGAAGAAGGTGACCTAGTCCTGGGGTAGGCACAGCTGTGCACAAATGCCTAATATGACATGAAACTAATGCCAAATTACACCTAACAAATTCAGCTGGTGTTCAGCTAATAGTGTAAACATATTAAACTTAGATAGTTTAGTTTTTTTATGTTTCCACCACCTGGAGTATAACTAATGACACTGCCTAGCTCTGGTGGAAGTGGGTTTAATCCTGACAGACTCCTTGGGGCAGGCTGCGATCCATGCAGAAGTGAGTCAAACGCCTTGACTGTCGAAGAGCAGAGCTCAGCGTCCCTGTGCTCGGCTGCTGCGGTGCCTCGGAGTCACCGGGCTGGCACAGCCCCACCTGGGGCGGCACTGAGTCCCTCAGCCGCCGCAGGGGATCTGCACAGCCCACACAAACTGCTCATGGAGAGCGAAATGTTGAGTGCACTGCCCAGAAGTACAGAGTGCTGCACCACAGGCAGCTCACAGAGACTTCAGCGCCGTCCCAGCTGAATGCTGACGAGAGAAGTCCCTGCTTTTCTGTAGTACAGCCTCGGAACAGATACACAATTTCACAAGGGTAATACCTGCTCTGCTCACAGCTTAACTTTCTTGTCACTCCTAAATACTGTGAGGGTGTCACAATGTAAGAATCCGTGTATCTCGGGCTGTTGCATGAATCCACTCCAGCTAGCTTGGACCCTGGCCCACACGGTCGTACATGGACAAAGCAAAAGATGAGAAACAACTCTTCTCCACGGGGGGACAAGTGTCCTGTTTATAGGCTTGGGAGGAGACACTTCAACTTCCGGTTGCCTTCCAGGTGAGAAAAAGGGTACGCCCACCTTGCAGGGGACTTTTATACCCGGGGAGGGGGCGGGGAAAGAGGACCGCAGCCAATGGGATACCACTGAGGCGGGACAAGGGGAGGGGTAACCAGGGAACGGACCACCAGGGGATATAGCAGAGGGGTGCAGGAGGGACAGACCATGTGACGGGAGAGGGGAAACAACAATCTACGTGACATAACATACTCAGTACAAATTTCCAATCACTCAGTGCAAAACAGCAACTAAATAAACTATTTCGTGCAATACAACATCACAAGGCTTCTGCACACACAATGTAGTACTGTGCTGAAGCTGCAGAAATGCTCACTGGCAAATCAAATGATACAGACCCTTACACACCGTTGTGTTTTGTGATTTTGTCTCTTTTGCTGTGGCCACCCCCCTGCCCGTGCTCTCTCTGGCCATACAATCACAGACGGTGCCAAAAACAGCAGCGAGTGTTTTACACTGCTTCCATCCATTCCACACTGCCCGAGCTTCAGCGCATCCCAGGATAGCAGCGCTACTGTTATAAGGGTTTCTGTCTTCCTTCCTAACTCAATAGAGTTAATTATGATTTTAGAGCAGGAAAGCTCCCTGTTCAAAAGACTGTATTTAGCATTGGCACTGAAAAGTCTAAATAGACATATTACAGAGGCTATTTATTAGGTAATAAATATTAGAAGTATAAAAACCAATCTAAAACCCTGAAGAAAAAGCAGATTTTGATAGTTGTTTAACTGATAAAAATGTTTTGGTAGAGAAGACTCTCACTGTCTACCCACTGAAGCATAAATTACTCCTTTTTTAATATCTTGACAAAAGTGGAACATAAAGATCATTATTTACATTAGAAGGCCTGATGCCTTATGCTTCATTGAATTTGAAGAACTGAATTGCCCACTTGAATGATCTCTACTAAAAAAAAGATCACTATAAAACTTTCTAATAGATTAATAATGCTAAAAAACTATTAATTTTCCAGTACTATTCAAGAAAAATATATTGGGTTCAAATCAGAAATTGCAAAGGCAAATCCTGACACATGAAAGGGTGAGGGGAAGAAATGCAGGCCTGCAGAATTCAAATACACCATCACAAGACTCATTTTGCTCCTTTCAACAAAGGTGACAAGGACAGAGAAGTTTCAGAAATTCCCTAGGCAAAAACAGGTGCCTTGAAAATCACAAGCTATCAATCCTTCAGCTTCAGGGAGCTGCTGAAGATACAATCCAGGTAATACTCCTACTCACTGTCATGTTTCTACAAAGCCATGAAAAAAAATAAAATTAAAGTCTACACATCTTCAACAAACCACACAATAAAACACAATAAAATTAATCTCAAGTTTAATGGAGGGCTTCAAACATGATGTTAAGCCAAAAAGTTATCACCCCATAGTACCACACTAGCAGTCACAAGTCTCATGTATTTGGCAAAGTCCATTTAACACAAGGAACTCATCCATAGAATACTGACCTTATATTATGCAAGTAAACCAAAAGATAACAAATATTTTAAATTTAAATAAATTTGAGTCAGGAAATACAGATTTGAAATATAGATATGACAAGCACTGGTCATATTCTAGAAACATACCTTTTCATTACTTGGAGATTCCCACTCACACTCATTCTTATTTTCCTGGATTAATGGTTTAAAATTGGGTTAATAGCTGAGCTATAGTAGCAAACAGCTGCCAAGCCTACCACGTGCACATGGAGAACAGGAAGGGCTCAGACTCCTGAGAATGGTCCCCCCTGGGGGCCCGAGGAATTTAGCCAAGCTCCTGCCTTGCTGCAGACAAGCGCCACTGCGCCCACAGCAAAGGTCTGCTCAGGTCCCAAGCATCAGCTTGGTGCTGATCCAGCGCAGTGATCCGAGACCCCAGAGAGCCTAAGAAACAACCTTAGAATGCAGCCACCCCAAGCATTCCCATTTCATTATTTTGTTTGGTTTCCTGAGGCCAAACACTGGCTTTATTCCAAAAATGCCCAGTTGGAAGCATACGAGGAGCAGTGCCTTAAAGCCAGCAAAAAGAGCCTGATGGACTGGAGAACACTGACTTCCTTCCCCAGATGAGAACAGTTTCTTGAAAAGACACTGCTGCATGTTCACAAACTCCCCTTCTCTAGACCATTTCCCTTCCCCCTGAAAGTCATATTTTAAAAAAAGAAGATTTTACTGCGATTTTTATGGTCTATGTTCTCATTATCATCAAATTTATTAGATTTTCTAGAATAACTTTTATTGCCACTGTGAGAAGGCAACTCAGCTCACATTACTAGGCATCTTATAGTGGGAAATATACTGGGCACTTTATATTCTCTTTTGGGAAAACACAAGGTTTCAGACAAAACTACTGTACTTATTTATGCAGAAACTTGATATTTTGGGTGAGGCCCTTTTATCACGGTAACACACTGAGGCCCTGGAAAGTTAAATTTATAGAGAAAACTATTTTATAATTTTTTAAAAATCTGGTTGTTCACAAACTAATGAAAATCACTAATTGCCCTTAATAATAGATTTCTATGAATTACCCTATTTATATGGTGTACTGAGACCTATCTTTAAAGCCATTTCAAAGTTGCTAATATTTTTAACATTGATCTAAAAGTTTCAATAATAAGCTGAGAGATTGGTATAAACAAGCCAGAGAAAATGTACAATAGAACAAATATCAATCAGAATTCTAGAGTATTTTGAAACTTAAAAGAATTGCAAACACACTGTATCCAGAAATTGGTTTTCTATGCTTTGATTCCTTTTAGATGGTTTTCTATAGTCTCTTAATTTTTGTTTTCTAGTATTCTCTAAAAATGGAATCCATTCTAAAAAGAATAGTTATATTTAGCAACTTCACTTTCTAGAAGAGCTACAAGTTAAGGACTAAAGTTCATTATTAATTGAATGCTAAGGTGTTAATTGTCATCCTTTCATTCAAATATTCTACAGTGCTGTGAAATTATACAGCCAACTACAGCTGCAGCCCAAACCCGTGAGACATTCCCCTCCCCAGTTCATAGGAAAGGCTGGTGGCAGGGCCAGAACTCTTGAAAGCAACACTCCAGCTGGATTTTTACTTCCTTTGCCTGGCTCTCAATTCCCCCGGCCTCCATGATCCTCTCCCTGATAACCCATGTGGGCAATTAGAACAATCTTATTTCAACGTAGATAAAACACTTCCTGCCCTACCAGTCACTCAAGCATAAACGTTTAATATACTTTGGATATATGGAGAACAATTCCAATTCAGTACTATAATCTCTGAAGAGAATCTCCAGTGCTAAGTACCTCAGGATTCTAAAAAGTCCTGATCAGATTGGCTGACCTCCAGCCACCTCAATTAACTGTAAAAGTGAAGTACGCATAGTGCAGTACTCAGGGAATAAATACACTGCAAGAAACCAGAGACCAAGAGTTGTTTCAAGAAACCTGAAAGAATTGAAAAGGCCAAGTTCAGTTTACACCAGTCAAAAGCCAACACTGAGCAACCTGTTGTTTCCAAATATGTTTTGTTTTGGATGCTGTCTATAGCACCTGTTCAAATGTTTTTTTTTATATATAAAGACCAAACTTTAATCAGCAGCACACAGATAACTCAGATACAATCATTATTAGTCAGCTTTATTGTAAATGCAAATGCTTGACACAAATCCTTGACGCCTGCAAGGAAGTGCAGCCACGATCTGGGAGGATTCCTGCATCCCTTGCTGTCAGTTTCTGAGGTAACGTGCTTGTGCTTGCCATGTAAATTGGCATCGCAGCACTTGCAGTCCCTCAGAATACGTGTGACAATCCCGGAACACCACTGCTCATGAATGGAATGCTATTTGGGATTTTACACCCATTGAAGGTTGCAAGAGAAAATGCAAACAGGGAGGACATTATAGCTGATGATATGCTATGGCAGACAGTCAACATAAAGATTGTTGAGAGCCACAATAAGTCACAAAAGCACAGTCACAAGAGAAAATATCTTTCCAAGAGCTAAGTGCTGTAAAATTCCATACCATGACCATGCTCCTGTGATATTCGTGATGCAAGCAATGTCTGTGTTACATTAGCTACAGCATTTTCAAAGCCCACACATGAACAAGCTTTCAAATACAGGATGCCTAAAATGCCTAAGGAGGCAAGTTGGATGATTCTTAAAATCACAGAATAACCTCAGATTTTCTCCAGAGAAGCTATGAGGAAACCAGGAGACAGCGCATAAATTTCATGGCCAGTGAAGGCTTTGCAAAGCTAAGTCCATTGTATCATAAAGGGGTCCTGTGCTCAATCAGATCATGCACATGGGGCATGGGGTGACAAATGTCGGTAGCTGTTTTTTTCCAGTTTTCAAGTATACTTGAAAGGCAGAAATAATGCTTTGATCTTCCTCTAAGCACAGTGCAAGCCCATGGATAGAAAGGTACCACTGTGAAAGACTCCCTGCCCTTCTGAACTCAGGTCCCCATGCTCTGAATCACTTAAGTTGATACTGAAGAGCTCTACTCAATCAAGGGTACAGGTCTGAGAGCCACGAATTCATATCTACTAATTTCTGAGTGATTGTCTCAGAGAAATCCATTGGGCTAGATCTGCAGGAGGTACTGGGTGAGCATCACAAGCTCAGCACTTTCAGCACTCCAACAGCCTTGCTCTACAGAGTAGCCCAATACTTGTGGTGTAAGAGCTTCTAATTACAGAAAATGACAAAGCTGCCCAGCTCGAGGAGTTTGCCTTCTCTGTGTAACTGAGTCAAAAACATTTGGAGACACAAAAAAAGCTGTGGCACAGCTTCTGTCCCAGGGGACAAGGGAAAGCAGATGGCAGAATCCATCTCTGTGGTGCACAATCCACAAGCAGGGCTGGTACAGCTCTACATACTCCAGGTGCTATGTGCACTGCCTCCACATTGGCCTGCAGCCTGTTGCACTGATGAACTAGGCCTTCTTTGGCATATAATACTTTATATACGTACTATACCCTGATATTTAACAGATACACATAGAAATCTATACAAAATATGAAAATCTTGTTGTGCTTTTATCAACTTTAAATTTCACAAGTGAGTCCTCTTTAAGAAATGTAGGGAGGATGAGATGCTACCAAATGTGGAGAACAGTTCAATTACTGCAGTACTCATTGATGTGTTCACGTCAAAAAGAACAAACAGATGCTTAATTTCTTACCTTTAGCCTTAATGTAAATAAATATTACAATATACAATTTGAAATGTATTTTCAAAATGTATTTGGGGACACAGAAATGACCTACCTGTTGATGACATGGATTCAATCCATCTCATCAAATAATCAAATAATAGTTTGGTGAACCAGTTCTGTACCAGAAAAGCTCTCACATTTTGATTTGTTAACATAAAATGATTTCACGATCAAGATTGCTCTTAATCAACAAAGAAGCAACTACTTGAATGATTATTCTACTAATTGCTCAGCTACTCAATAGAAAGGGAATTAATTACGAAAATAACTCAACCATCACCAAAGGAATGATGGACATGCAGAGGTTGGAAATACAAAACATAATTTGTAAAATCATATGCTTATTTAAAGAATGAATATTTAAGATATGTTTCAAATTCCATGCTATTTAGTTCCATCTAGAATGACTGCTCTCAAAAATGCAACACTAACTCCATCAAAAAGGAAAATCCAATATGCACAATTTAGCAGTGGGAACTGATATTTATTTCCACTGTAGGAAGTACCAGCAACTAGAAACCAAAATGAATCTTTATGATGGAAATTTAGACAGATAAAGCACAGTACTGAGGCCCTCTGCAGATCAGTCTATAACAGTGAATCTAGAGAGATACACACAGCCAAGGAAAAAAGTAATACCAAGGTTAGAAAGAAATTAACGGACTCCCACACAAATAAAAGAAACCCTGGGTGTGATCAGTTCAATTTCTTTTTTCTTGATGAATACAAGACAGCCTAAAAGAATGAAGAATAGAATTCACAGTGATGTTCCACAGGGAACCGCTGTAACAACTGATTTGCAGTAGTTTAAGCATTGGTTTTGTTTGGGGGTGTTTTGGTCAAGTTTTTAAATGAGTGTTTCCCCAGCACTGAAACTATGGATTTTGGGTGAAGCAGACAAATTTCAGGACACTGAATCAAGTATGAAGAGAATGTGCACCGTTTCTGAAGGCAGCATGGTACAAAGGCCTAGCAGCCCCGCCTGGCTGATTTGTTCCCTGAGGGGCAGCGGACGGCAGCGCCTGGGCAGGAGTCTCTGCAGAGCTGGGTGCCCTCTCTTTGTGGGCAATCCACCCATTCCCAGGGTCCAGGATTAGTGAAACCTGGCCATCACAGCCAAAGCTCACCGAACTGGAGCTCTCTCCAAAGGCACAGCTTGCACTGCAGACACTGCTAGAACAGCACCTGCAGAGGTCTCACACAGGGAGACAGGGAGCTCTGACTTGGCAACGCCCCTAAGGAGGAACATCAGAACAATCAAAGAATGGCTTCAGTTTTGGTGAGCAGCAGAAGTCAGCAAACAAAGCTTCTCTGTTCTCCATCAACTCAAGCTGCCACCAATCAAAAGAAGAGGCTAATGAGGCATCAAAATGCTCCCTAATTACTTCCGGGACCAAGGATGATCCTTTACATCCTCAGTTTCCCCTACTATCATTTAATATCATTAAAATGGGGAATCTTTCCATTTCACATCATATTTAATGCCTTTTTTTTTTTAACTTACTACATGCTAGGTTTCAGTTTGAGCGCAGAGACTTTTTTCTAGGACTTCTACATACACATTAGAAAAAAAGCAAGAGATGAGTAGCTTTTCCCAAGGACCCCCTTATTTAGTTCAGCAGAATGTTTACATAAAACAATCTTCAAGGAAGGTAGAGAAAGAATATTTGAAGAGCTCTTCTGGGACAATGATTTAAAAGAGTTCCCTTCCCCTTTTCACTCTCTCTTTAACAAGCTAGGTCAGATGTAGAGTCCTCAGTAGGACTTGTCCAGCTGCCCCTCTTTGTTAGGCCTTCCATGGATTGCTCTGCTGTGGAGTTGCCAAGTTTTGAATGGGCAACCTGGTCATCAAGGGAAAGATTTCCTTCTAAGAGCTCCTCCAAACTCATAGGCTGATTGATTTCTTCCTCTGTGATGTCCTGAAGGGCATCAGCAGAGAGTACTCACAAGGCATTAGTGTGTGAAGAAAGCATACTGACTAAAGGCCGAGTTCTATTGTGCCATCAGCTGCAAATCCTTGTCCTCTCCCTCACCTTTTCCTGAAAAAACAGGAAAGCCACTAAATCCAGAGTTCCATCTAACTGTGAGTTGGTGAGATAAATCTCTGCTTACATGGGAAAATCAAGGAATTGAAATTAATTATATAAAATGAGCAACTCAAGGCAGTTCTTCATCAATGATTTTTAGCAAGTTCTAACAGAAGAAAATAAATAACAGCACTTCTCTACAGCTGACAGAGGCAGTTACACAACCATTATGCAGGAGATTTTATTTTCTAGTATGCAATTGTAAATGTAGATTTAAAGCAAAATCTGAAGGTTACATGGGATTCTCTTGGTTTCCCATATTTGGGAAAAGGTACTGTAAAAACTAGGATACTCTCAAGCTTCCAAATTTTTCGCTTTTTAAATTGTTCTTTGATAATCATTTCCCATTCCAGCCAGGTGCTGCCCTTTGTCCCTCCCTTCTTCCTCTCTTCAGACCCATCTCTAAAGCCTCATCTAGCTGCAGCACCTCTGGGAGCAATTAATGAACTTCCATCCACGGGCAACTTCCCATCCTTCTGTCCTTCCTTCTGCATCTCCTTGAGAACAACTGGATACCCCCTCCACTCCGAGTGGCAAATCCTCAGCTCCTGCCCCTCTGTGCCAGGCTGTCCTCCCAGCTCCTTAACACATCTGACAACAGGGCCAGCCTGCCCGTGATTACAGTGGCAAAACCTGTGCTACAGGTAACCCCACGGGGAAATACAGGAGTATGGAAGTGGCATCATAGTCTCCAACAAATAAAGGTTTTCAACACAAGCAAGGAGCCACTTTATTTACAGACACAGCCACTGCTCTGAAAACTGTAAACTTGTTTCCTAAGATGGCAAATTCGGACTACACGGCACTCCACCAAGCCTATCACTTCCCAGCAGCACATGACTCATTAATGGGTTCATCTCCATCTATAAAATTCTAAGACAACTAAATAAGAGTTGGTGTTTCTCCAGAGAGGCTTCTCCAGCTAAAACTGAAATAGAAGTGCGACAGTGACTGGCATTATTTATGCCAACAATTCTACTGCAATGATAATACAGCAGCTTTCACATGCAAATATGCATACATTTAAATGATTTAGGGTGGATTAAAATAAGGAGCTTAATAGATTTCTTTGCTTGTGTTCAATCTTTTCATTTGATTAAGAATCTTATGAAAGCTGCCTCTCAAAGCAATTCTTTTGGACTGTGAAATGTCATTATACTACACTAAAAATATTCTTGCCACATATGAAAGAAACTTCAAGTGGTTATAAAGACACATAAATAGCTTGTTATGAAAAAGTTTACTCAAATCAGCATTAAACAACGCACTAAATCTAAGGGAATAACTAAACTAAAACTTTCAACAGAGGACAGGATCATTTCCACAAGATCTATTCTTTAAAGCCTGACCTCATGAATAAATAGGAATTTACAGTAACATGGTTCTTAGCACACTTTAAATAACAAAGCACCATCAAAATGGGCTGGGTCCCACTGCTGGTATCTCAACCCATGCAGTAATGGCTCCTGTCCAGGGCTAGAGAAACAAAAACAGGGTCATGTCTGGAAACTTCTGTTTGTGTTTTCTGTGTACCATTCATACATGGGAGGAATACTGAAAAACAGTTAATTTACACTGAATTTTCACAAGCGTATTTTGTCCACCAGTTTTAACCCCTTTTAGTAACTGTAACACAATGCTACAGAAAAACACTAAATCAGAGTTCAATAACTTGAAGAACAATACCTTGTTTGCAAATGACCACAATACAGAGATTTTCATATCATGAGGTATAACTACAGAAATAGCATATATTTCTCTGAAGAGCCATGAAAAGCCTCTGAAACATGAGGTTTTCCCTCCTAGTTTATGCTAAATTCTTTACCTTCACTTATGTCAGCATTACCAGTAACTAAACAACTGCACAGAGCTCAAACTTTTCTCTTAATATTTCTGATCCTCATATCCCTATGTTCAATACTGTATTAGCACACACACTGATGGGAGATGCCCATTCCAAAAGGCTAGAAAGAAAACCAGAGTAAACTTAAATATACCTACACAGACATGAAACACAAACAGATCTTTGAGAAAACCGTCATGCTTCCAACCAGTAATAATTTCTAACACTTCAGACCAGCAAGCGTAATCCAAAGTATGATTTTTAGCTTTATCTGTAGAGTTAACCTATTATTAATTAGGATTCTTTTTGAGCTCAAAATTTTACCTGTTGTTACACAGTCTCCATATGCTTGGGTGGACTTATTTTCATGAAATCCAACGTTGCCTACAGTGTTTGTGCAGGGGACAGCCCTTGTGTAATCAAATGTAGAAACGTTTTTTTCTTCATGTTAAGATCTCAAATTTTATGACTTTCATTTTGAAGTTTTTAGAAGAAAAAAATTTAACAGTTTTCCAAGTAAATAGAATTTAAGTGTCCTGTGAGATTTCTTAGTTATATTTCAAAAGGCTTACACAGAAGCAGACTTCTTCACTGAGCAAAAATATCTTCAAAACTATGACTTCTTCCTGAGCTGTTAATCAGATTCTCCCTTGTATTATGAACAATGTCTCTCCCTACATTTAATCTCTAACCAGCATTACAAGAGCACTTCTGTAAAATCACTGGCGGTATTTTTCAGGCTTTCCTAGGAAGAAGGTCAGTAGTTCCACGACTGACGCTGCTATTAAACAGTGGCTGGCCCCAAGTTTCCACCTGCTGGAGCACGGAGGGGCTGAAGCTTTGCAGTGGAGCCACTGAGGCACTGAAGGCTGACTGGCTCTGCAGGAAGAAGCCAAGGAGAGGTTCTCCAAAACTCACTGCTGGCTGCCACAGCACACTTCCTTCAGTACTCTGAGGCACATATGCCACCAATAAAAATAGACAATTTTCAGAGCAGCAAGAAAAAGGGGCCCTTCTGATCCCTACAAAAGCTACGGAAGAGACAAAGAACAAGGGCTGGAGTAAGTACTTCATTAGCAAAGATACTCTGCTTATCATGACACAAGAATTGGCAAATAATGCCAAGCTATCCACTCTGCCTCGCTGGAATTGTCCCTCATACATGAGGATAAAATGTGGGGACAAGAGTCAGAATCCACATCTGTTCTCTGGAAGGAAATGCAAACAGCTATGAAATTCAATTTGCGTGTTACCATATCAAAAAGATAAGCCTGATGCATTAAAGACACGAACCTGACCCCTTACTGTATTTGCAGGGTGCCCTGACAAAGGAAGGAATGATGCATCTGACTTCATACTCTCAGAAGGATAATTTATTACTTTATTATACTATATGATATTAAAGAATGCTATACTAAACTATACTAAAGAATACAGAAAGGATACTTACAGAAGGCTGAAAAGATACTAATGAAAACTGGTGACTCTCTCCAGAGTCCCAACACAGCTTGGCCCTGATTGGCCAAAGAGTGAAAACAACTCCCAGCAGAATCCAATGGAACGATCACCTGTGGGTAAACAATCTCCAAACACATTCCACATGTGAGCACAACACAGGAGAAGCAAATGAGATAATAATTATTTTCCTTTTTCTCTGAGGTTTCTCAGCTTCTCAGGAGAAAAATCCTGGGCAAAGGGATTTTTCAGAAAATCTGAATGCCACAACACCTCTCCTATTTTTTTCTCAGTTCACTCCCACACACTCTGTATATAGATTAGAATTCCCTTTTGTGTCCAGATGCACCTGATGCCCCCAAAACCTAGAAAAAAGTGCTGAATTGCATGGCAGCACAAACAAGAGGTAAACTTCAAGCAGGTTTTCAAAAAGCTCTGCAAATAGTTGATTGCATTTCCCTAATTTACAGACATTTTACACTGAAAGAGCACCAGGATTTTGCTTTACTGGCAATGAAGACGTGTGACCTGGATTAGCTCTGAAGTGCTTATTGCCACCAATGATGGCAGCCCAACAGGCCAGGATATTACTGTGCCTCTAAACCCAAAGTCACAGACAACACTTTGCCCTGATCATTCCAGGTGTTTCATTTGACATCTTTATTAAAAACCTGCTGGGTCCAATCAGATCTGTTTTACTACTTTCCAAAAATACATACCATAGCAGATATTGAAAATTTGACAGAATTTCATAAATCACTATTTAAATGTGGATGTACTTTAACTAATTGATTTAATTTACTTCAAGAGTACCTTATTTTGTTTGTTCTACTTTAAGTAATAAACACAATCTCAAGTGATAAATTACAAGTGTTCCAGGAAGAGTAGTGTTAGTCTTTCTCACTTTTTCACCTGTATTGAAATTGTTAATATTGTGCCCTTGGCCAGAAGAGTCTATGGTGCTCCCTGGAATTTTTTCCCTTGTGGAAAGAAAAGAGTAATGGTGTTGGTTCAGACCTATATTTTATTTGCCTTACTCATCCACCTCTACCAGTGTTATAATCTTTCACATTCCCTCCACAGCAAGTGTGAACTTCACCCTATCACAAATACTTTTACTTACTGAACTATTTCTTGCTGTATTATTACATAATAAGAAGCTACACTCAGCTTGGTCATAAAACCTGAAAACCAACATTTGTCCTGAACATGGTACTGTCCAGGACTACTGTTTCATTTGTGCCAGAACAGATTTTTGACAAAATGTACTGGTTTCTTTCTTCCACATCTGTATACTTTTTTTCAATATAACTTTAAAAAAAAAATATCTGCTCTCTAATGAAATGGATCTTCTCCCTAGAAAGAGTGAAAAAATATTTCAACTTCTCAATTATTTCTCATTTCATACTTGGAATAACTTAAAAATTGCACTCACACCCCCTCCCCATCTGGCTATAAATATGAATTAAGAAAGCAACAAAAAAACCTCCATAGTTTGTTTTCCAGAAAAAGAACAGTAGAGAGCAACTCTGAAACCCAGGAGATGTGCTGGGAGACAGATTAGCAGCCAAGGCAGTTCTATCAGCCACTCTCACTGAGAAAGGAGACAGTAGCTGCACACATGAAGGACAGGAAGGATATCTTGGATATAAAAATAAATTGATTCTAGAAATTGGTAAATCTGTATAAGCTGTACAATAGTTTACATTTCAGAAATGCAGAAAATCTTAGTGGTGAGCCAGACCAGATGCCATCCATAGGTCCTTCTCAAATGGTGCTATTTTCTAAATTCTATAGAAGTTTCAGAACAGCCTATTCCCCAAACACTCTCCTCCACACCTTCTAAAAGTTAGTCCATGTTTTGATTTCAAAATCTCGGATACATTCTGATTTTAAGCACTCATAAGAAACAAACAAAAAACTTACCCCAACAAAAATGCTTTTACTTTAGGTCAAAAATATCCATATTGTTTGTTTTTTTCTGCAGTTCTCCCACCTGATAGGTGCATTATCACACAACTATTCCTAAAACTGGTTTACTGATCAGATTTCAAACTTCTGAATGAAAAGAGAAACCGAATTATTCTCATTATGAAAAATAACATTTCTCCAAGAAAGCAAAGAGATAATGCAAGGGGGAACATATGCAACATACTTTTTATTTTCACTTGGGTCAGTACAGCAATCTTTACAAGCACCTGAAATAAATGGTATAAAACTTGGTATCTAATACAAATACTTGCTAACAAAATTTTAAGAAGTCAATGGAAGCCTTTATGGGAATTTTTTGCTGGCGACAGATTCTGACAACTTGCAGGTATATACTTCACTCATTTTCTTCTCAGAGAAAAACCTGTTGGGCTTTCTAGGATGATGGAAGTGTTCACTGCTGTCTGCATTTAGTTTTAACTATTTCAGTTAACCCTCTTCCCAAACTTACAAGGCTTCCAGCTGACAGTTCCATTATATGAAGAATTGAAACATCAGCTGTGGTGACTTTGAATGATGCTACTGCTCAGTGCCCTCAAGAAATCACATCTCAGGTGGCCAGATTTGCAATATAAATGGAGTAAGGTGTCAAGCTACTCTTTTCAGTAATGAGGGATTCATTTGTCCTCAAAAGAACTGGGAAAACTGGATAGATACAACCCAAATTCAGTGCCAAGATCACAGACCCCCAGCTGTTGGAGTTTACAGGAGGGCTGGTATCTTCAAAACCTGTAACAGTGCATCTTGAGTTTGCCAGGGAGAGTTCATCTTTAAGACAGGTATTTCAAATGGCAACAGACTGACCTCAGCTTGCTGAAATAATCCTTAAATATAACCTTACAAAGCTGTTGCAGAGCTTGTTACCTAATATGGATGACACACTTTGCACAGCTTAAACACTCTGTAGAAGGACAAAGTATAAAATGAGTTGTAAATACTGCAGTACTGGAAAGTAGAGAATTGTAAATCACAACCAACAGGATTTCAGCTCATTTTCTCCATGCACGTAAGGAAAAAGTCAGCTACCTTATAAAATGCATAGGGGGTAAACAAGTTACTCTTCATTACTGCTCTCAAAAAGATAAAAACCCATGGTTATCTTGGACACTTGGTACAATACACTGAAGGCCAAGAACTAACCAAGTCCAAGCTTCCTTTTCTAGAGCTGGGAATGTGACCACAAAGTAGCCCTGTCTTGCACAAAAGTACTCCAAAAGCCTCTGAAAGCTCCCATTAGTAAACAAAGCCACAAGGCTCAGGGCACAGACAGAGCTGAACACAAGACCAAATTCAAAGCCATGTCTGAATCCAGAGTGGCTCTTTCCAGCTTTCCTTCAAAACCCAGAACCTGCAGACCCTGAGGTGACATAAACCCCTCGACTGTCCTCTTTCCAGGTGCACCTTCCCATCACAACAGTTCTGATTCCCAGAAAGGACCCCTTTCCCTTCCCAAGGCTTAAATTTTGGTCCAGTTACCTACACACAGGCTCCTTTGCTTTGTTCAGGCATCTGACAGCCAAATTGCAAGTTTCTTTTCAACACTGCTGCTCCCCAGACACACACAAATGCTTCAAAGCCCAGAACACAAGAGCCAAGATAAGGTGAAAAGGAGCCTTCCCTTCTGGGGCCTATCCAGTCAATCTCCTACTCAGAGCATCCAAAATACAGCTCTTGCATATTCAATTCAGAGAGCCTGAACCATCTGTGGCACACACACTTTGGGTGAGATGCTGAGCACTGAAGTCAAGAGCCAAAGGCTGCCTCTTCTCATGATGAGCTCACCCAGCCCCATCTGCATGCTGAACAGGGCAGTTCTCTGGCCCTACACAACCAAACCATGTTCAGCTGAGGCTGTCCTGCTCCCTGCTGCCATCCAGTACAAACCTCCGAGGGTTACAGGGCAACCCCGACTACTCAGATGATCTGCCAGAAACTTCTGGGCTTTTTGACCACTGAAATGATCTGACTGTGAAACTGCTGAGTCCCTACACATTGCTGGGAAGGCCAAGCACAAGGTTAGAACTCCACATTTCTTCTACAGCCCTAAGTCAGGCTAAATTTGATGCAGAAATGTGCAGAGGTCCCCTATGTACTGAAGGGAAATGAGTCTTCCAGAGACCCACTTAAAGCATTTCAGAAGCAGGATGACAATCCCTAATAAACTTTTTAGCTATTCAAAGTAATCTGACAGGAGGAAAACATTTCTCAGGGCTGTTATTTGTCTCATTTTGGTCAAATGCACAGCCCTCAGGAAATGCCTATTTCTATTTATTGCCTAGAAGTAGGAGATTATGAGCTTACCTCCTCATTTCCATATTCTGAACGTCTGAAGATAGGTAGGATGATTTCTCATTGAACATTTTTAACTGAATTCCAACAGGCTGATAAAGGATAATGACCTATCTAAAGGAGAAGATGGGCAGAAGCAGAAGAGCATTTCAGGTTTTGTCTTCTTTCTTTCTTTCTTTCTAAACTGAAATCCTTGTTCTCAACTATCTCCCTCTACTTGTGTACTTGGTGTATCAATCTTTCTACTTCACAGAAACTGAACCACCATTATTACTGCATGCAAGACAAATACTGCTTAGAGATCTGTAAAGTATTTTTTAAAAAAACTCTTACTAAAGGGCTTCTAATTAAAGGGACATTCTTAGGTAGGTGTTGCTATCTATAAATACTGCCAGGCTGCCATGAGCCAGTTGGCAGTAAAAACTTTTAAACTGGCTTAATCTAGAGATAGCGATCAATATTGATTTATTCCAACATACTGCTTATTCCAATAGCAATAGGCATGGAACCAAATCATTAAGATTAGGATTTTGCAAACTTTATCAGCCCAATCGCAGCCTTTGCTTAATTAGAAAGGTGCCAAACGTTGATACCTGTGTGCAACCAGCGCAGGGTGAAGCCAAAGGCTCTCAGTACTGTAAAGCACATTAGGGAGTGTGTGAGGGATCTAGAGGCTGTGTGACACATGAGGAGCTTCAATCATTTAAAAGCAACAGTCCATGAATAATTTCTAACATTCCACTATACTGCACAAGCACTTAGAGGCATTCACAGAATCACAGAATTGCCTTGCAAGACACTTCAAGATGTTCATCTAGTTTCACCCCCACTGCCATGGGCAGGAACACCTTGCACTATCCCAGGCTACTCAGAGATCCAGCCTGGCCCTTAACACTTCCAGGGCTGGGGCAGCCACAGCTTCTCTGGGCACCTTGTGCCAGTGCCCCACCACTCCCACAGGGAAGAATTCCTTCCTAATCTAAACCTGCTCTGTTTCATCTGAATCCATTCCCCCTTGTCCTGTCACCACATGTTCCTGTAAAAAGTCTCTCTCCATCTATTTGAAGGGCTTCCTTCAGGTACTGGAAGGCCACAATTAGGTGACCCCTCAGTGATCCTTTCTCCAAGCTGAACAAACCCAGTTCTCTCAGCATTTCCTCACAGGAGAGTTGCTCCATCCCTCCCATCATCTTGGTGGCCTCCTCTGTACACACTCCAACAGGCCAATATCCTTGCTATGCATTGTGCAGTAAAAATACTGTATTGTTAAAAGTACTGAACTCCTACACAGAGCAGGGCACCAGCTCTGTTACCTGTTACATCACTCTGGGGAGTTTTGCTGGGTTTTGGATTAATTGCTTGGGGGCTTTTTAATAGCATGACTAGACTACGTGGAACCTTCAATGTACAAGAAATAATTGTCTGCAACAGATAACTAACTCATTAGACAAGATAGAACATTGAAATGTAGGCAGCTAGGAACCTTTTCAACCACAAAACTGGATTAATCAGATAGGGTTTTCTAACTGGAAATAAAAAGCAGTAACCTTTCTGTTGGGCTGTGAGTTCTTTTCACACACATGGTCAACCACTCAAGTTTTCTACAAACTGTTATTTGAAAATTAAATTTCATTTCAATATTTTAAGAAAGAGAAATGCAGCAGAAACTTCAGCGAAATAAAAAAAATAAATCACTTTGAAATAGGAATTATTTTTTAAAATGTAATAAATTAAACTGTATGTGGTTTGCACTGCAAATGCCAAACACTACTTTTTGGGAGCCTTTGACTGGAAGGAAAGCCAACAGGCCAAATGTGTCACTTAAAGCCTGAAAGATTCTAAACTAATGTGCACCAGCAATGCAAGGAAGTGAGCACTGCCCAACCAAGTGACCTTTTTGCTGTGTCTGTTCACAGCCAGCAGCTATAGTGTCATCAACTAAAACCTGATCCACAGTGCTCTCCAGCATTTTGGCCACTTTTGCCTTAAATCTTCTGATTTAGTTGTGTTCAGGGATCCTTGTTGTTTCCACATAAAAACATTTGCCAGAGGATACCATGTTAAACACTATTTTGTGTGAAACACAGAAGGGTAGTATTTAATGAATACTCAACAGATACTGAAACATCTCTTCACAGGAAAGCCTGAATAATCAATCATATATAGCAACAAATCATCTTTGCATTTGAAAATTACACAGAATTCATGTGGAAGAGAAAAATAGATTATTTCACCAGATGAATAATAATGAACTGTTCTATCTTGGATATGTAAACTGTAAGCACTGAGTAACCACCTAATTTTTTAACCAGCCCAGCAGCAGCTCTCTGATGGCACTAAGGCATGGATTCAAACCACAAGGTTACATTTTTAGCTACAAGCTTTTCTCTGACCACCTGCACTGCAGTTCAGCAGAGGACAGTCGCAGAGGCAGATCCCGTGAATACAAATTCCTTCCAACATTCTTCCACCAACAGAGCTCTCTTCCACTGTGCTACACAAGAAACCTTCAAATAATTGCATTATAAATAAGTGAAACAACTTCAGTGTGAAATCCAACAGCTGTTCTGTTTGCTGCTTCATTCTAAGGCTCAGCAAATTTTGAGTATTCCAGAGTCAGCTCTGGAAGCAAAATCCATCAAGAACAACCAAAAACTGTAAACACACAATCTCTTCTTAACCTCCCTTCTGCTGCTGAGTCTGACTGAGAGCTCACTGCATTCCTGTAAGCTTTGCCACACCAATTTTGTTTTTCCATGCCATTAGTATGTGAGTCATGGAGAGAAATGGAGTCTTACTAGCCATGAAATCTGGATTCTGGAAATCAATGTAGCTTGACACAGTAAGTACTGCACACAATTCCATATGTCTCTAAGGAGAAGGATGGGCAGTACCAACTTCCCCTGGTTAGTTTTGGGTATCAAACCAGAATATCCAGTGAGGCATCCATCTCTCCTTGACTTTTATGAATGGGAGGTGTTGGAAGGGATGAAGCTATGAAAGGTTTCTTTATCTTACAGAAAGATGGATGAATGGATGAAACGTTCATTCCACAACTGTGCATAGCAAAAACTTACAAACTCAATAGATTGCTACCAAAGAGAGGAGTTTAAAATTAAGTTTATAATTAGGACAGATTAAAAGATGACAGAAAAGAAAATACTTTCCCCTAGTGATAATTATGCTATTAAATCTTCATAAAGGCTGTCCCATTCCTAGCCACCAGAGCTTTTTTTCTCTCTGGCACTCTGATTACAGAAAAA
>NW_005054488.1:490947-493701 GCF_000277835.1 Geospiza fortis | reverse complement strand
TCTTCAACGACTATTATCAATTAATTTCATATCTCTCTGATCAAAGAACCATACATTTACTTCCAACATTGTGAGAATATAGGTGACGGCCTATCAACAGTAAGATCTGAAGAACAGACACAGTGTACCAAGGAAATTTCATTGCAGTAATCAACAACAAAATAAAAAATTATGGAATCACATCAACGATAAACAAACTTGAAATTCTGATCAACCACAGGGCTTAACATAATTGCAAGCAAGCAATTGTCAGATGCCACCAAGTCTGAGTTTAGGAATTAACAGTCTAATAGGGAATGCCAAAAGTAGGTATTTTTGACAATTACAAACATAAGTGCAGGTCTTATTATTACAATTTGGCATCTCTGACAAAAACTGAAATGCAGCACCCATACCCAGCAAAAATACACCAAACTGCTGCCTGTAGAGTTCCTGAGCTGATGCGCTCGTATCAAAGGAGCACTGGCAACCGCGGGAAGTGAAGCAGTTCAAAGTGCTAGGTTTGTGACTTTATAGGCCACAGGACACACCTACCCTCTGCCTGAAAACCACAGAAATGAGTGTCTCGTGAGTTCTGCGGAAATGCAGCACGTGGTGATCTGGGGAGCAGTGTTAAGAGAGATGCAAGTTTGGCTCTCCGAGTTTATACTGACACATCCAGCCAGCCTGGGCCCAAAACCAGCCCATAGCCCAGAAGAAGTACAAGATTAGGACACACTTTATTCTCATCCTCTGGCCTCAAGTCCAGTTGTTCAAGCACTGGAAATACACACAACCACTATGTGCTTTTAACAAAATTAGATTGCAAGTACTTTTATTCATGCCTTTGGCAACTATCATCATATGAGAAAGATTCTAAGGCTGTTCCTTTCACAGTGCTGTTCTGCCAGTCCAAAGGAAAAGCCAACACTTCTGAAGGAGCAAAAACCAGCAGACATTACCAGAGAAAAATCCTTACCACTGGTCCTCTGTTGCATCATGTGTGAAGTACACTCAGACCAAAACCTAAATGCTGCTCACAGAAAATTCATCAGCTTTTTCAAACTTGTGTCCTTATTAGAAAGGCTTGTAACTACCCAGGGAGAAAGTATCAGATCTGCAGTGGCACTCCAGAACTAGTAGCTTGGCTTCACAGAAAAGAGGCTTAAGGGAAGAGCACTAAATCTCTCAAAATCCTCCAAAATTCAACAGCCTTTCATAATGACATTGTTTCTTATTTCTTGATAAGGATTTACACAAATAGGTTTTAGTCTGAAAGCTGATTGACACTCGTGTTTCCAATAAACCTATTCAAGATGAATACCTAAGTACACTGGAATCCTCATGCACAGTCTTCTTGTTAAGAGATTATTCAAACTTCCTTTCAGGCTGTACTCCCACAACAGTCCTGTTTACTGACTATATGCTACTGCATGAAAAATTTTGAAATAAAGAACATGTTAAAAACCACCAGAGCCAGACAAGCTGCTCTAAGTGTTTTTGTAGTGATCAATCATTTTTCACATACTGATTTTTTTATTTGCCATAAACTTCCTGCCACATTCACAAAATTCTATGTTCAGATTTGAGAAACTACAGGGGAAAGAGAAATTGCATGTGTATATACATATATAAAGTAAGTATGTATCCATACATGCATATCCTAGTAGCTTTGAAGAATCCTTTTAGTGTCAAGCATTCCTTGCAGGTTCTATCAGACAAACACTCCCAGAAGAAAAAAAAAATAATCCAGATAGTTTTGTTTCATTTCTTTGGAAGCATACATTTATTCATTACACAATCAGTTTATTGAGTGCTTTGGGAGGTCCAAGATTCATAAACAAGCAGCTCCACAGTATGTTTGCTATTTGTCCTCTGTCTCTTCAGTGTGACTCAGTGATAAATTTAAAAAAAAAAAATCATCCAAAGGAAAAACATAGTCTGTATTTTCATTCAGCTTTTAGCTTTTCTGTTGAAAAAGATGACAGCTGGGGAAATTGCTTCTCTTATGTGGATTTTTATCTACTGTATGCTACACAGCTAAGAAATAAATCTACACTGGCGGAGCAGCATGGGGTTTAGATGTTGGTTGCCGCTACCTAATTCCCAATGAGCATCTCCTGTGGAAAAGCTGCTTGGGTGAGCATTCAGGCAAGTCCACACACCCCACTCAGCACAGCTAGCTCAGCCAAGAGAGGCAGGAGGGCCTTTATATGGTCAGTTCCTTCCCTGCTGAATCCGCGGTTCTCCGGGCTTATATGAGTCCAACTCCAGCCAGCACAAACTCAAGCCCAGCACGGACTCAACACAGACAAAGGATAAAAGACGAGAAGCATTCTTCCCCACGTGGGTGCGGGTATCTGTTTATTGGCTTGAGACAGGACACTCCGGTGGTGCCACCACCCAGGCACGAAAGAGCGCGCGGTCCCCTTGCAGTGGGGTTTTGTGCCCAGGGGAAAGGGGGCGGGGAAAGGGGACCGTGGCCAATGGGATGCCAATGGCGAGGGGCCACCCGTGGGACAGACCACAGAAACAGGAGGATATGGAAAGAGATACCTGGGCGAGAGACCATGTGATGGGAAGGGGGAATACACCATCCACGTGACCCAGTAACATTTCCCCCATCACCAGCTAAATAACCGGCTGGAGTGCTTCTCAAAGCCCCGGCTAGCGGCAGCACTCACAAGCAGTCCAAGGGGGTGGCAACCTGCAGGCTCGAGCGTCCGCTCCGGCGTGGAGACAGGCTCTCCAAGGTTGCCACCCAGCGTGGCCACC
>NW_005054488.1:490030-490404 GCF_000277835.1 Geospiza fortis | reverse complement strand
ACCGAATTGTTCTTTTGAGTCCACTCGCCAATCATGGTTTGGTTGGGTGCCAACAGGGACAACCGCTCGATGGTACATGGCCCTCCTAATAGCCGAGAAGGGATTCCTGCCCATGCCCGATCTCCACAAATCAAAAACAAGCCTTTGGGGAGGCTCTTGGCATGTGAATGGTCTGGGTTGTCTGCTGCTACCTGGCTTAAAACCTTACACCACCTTTTGGCAGTGAATTCCCCTCGATACTGTTTAATGTTGTGAAAAGGTTTGGTGTTGGAGCATGGGATAATGAAGAAGTGTATGCAATATGGTGCAGGGGAGGAGCCCAAGAACTCTAACTCTTGAGGCTCCTGAGCCGCTCTGGGTAACTTTAGAAGACC
>NW_005054488.1:434526-489438 GCF_000277835.1 Geospiza fortis | reverse complement strand
AGCTCATAAGGACCCTTGGTTTCCCAAGTTTCTGGGTCCTTAATGAGAACTGGTGGACGCTGTGACAACTTAAACCGGTTGTTATTATTGAAATGACGTATTACAGGAAGATTCATGTTTTCAAAGGAACAATTGAGAAAATTGATAGTAAACAAGGCTTTGCAGAGCTTTTGTTGTGGAGTCATCCACGCTGCACAATTACTCTGCCTAGCCAGGACCTCTCTCTGCCCCTCCCCATTGGCAAACCATTGGCCATGGTCCTCTTTCCCCGCCCCCTTTCACCTGGGCACAAAACCCCACTGCAAGGGGACCGCGCGCTCTTTCCTGCCTGGGTGGTGGCACCACCGGAGTGTCCTGTCTCAAGCCAATAAACAGATACCCACACCCATGTGGGGAGGAGCGCTTCTCGTCTTTTATCCTTTGTCTATGTTGAGTCCATGCTGGGCTTGAGTTTGTGCTAGCCGGAGTTGGACTCATATAAGCCCGGAGAACCGCGGATTCAGCGGGTGGCGCCCAACGTGCAGCACGAACCCATGACCCTGGGATTAAGAGTCCCATGCTCTACCGACTACAACAAATTCCAGCGAGGTTTATTGCAGCACCCCAAAGGGAAACCAGAGACAAAAGAATGACCGTGTGCTCTGCACAAGGTTTAAGTAGGGGAGCGCATGGGGCAGCACAAAGGGCAGGGCAAAGGGCATTGCCCTACAGGGGAGATGGGGCTGGCCACCAGGGGTACCACAACCAATGAGGAAACAGGGAAAGGAGAAACCACCAGAATTAGGAACAGATGGGGAAAGGAACTGGAGTTGTTCATTGTTAAGCAAGAGTCCATGAGGAAGTCCTTCTGTCCGCCCAGGTGGGGAAAGACTCTGTGATAAGTCTCTCCAAGGCAAGGCTCTGGGGATTTCCCTGAAGGGGAAGGAATCAGAGGATTCCACACGTTGGCTCCTCTGGTCTGTCCAACTCAACCTGAGCTGCTGAGCAAGTTCTCATACAACCAGAATCAAGAACCCTTAATTAACTGTCTCACCCTCCAAGACTTCATAGCTGCTAAAAATCTTGTTATTTGACTCTAGAACTACTTGGGAACTGGAGATATTAGGATTTCATATACATAAAAGTGGATATCTGATAAGGAAAACAGCTTAGTTATTAAAAGATGCAAATGAGAAGTCAGTGACAGCTGTTTCTGTTGATATCCCATGTGAATGATTTCTTTGTTTTAGTTTGTAGAAGTCATCTGAGAGCCCTGAGTGGAGGCAAGGAATCTTTTTATGGCAGAAGATTAATAGTGAAACATTTAACCATTAAATCATATCATTAGCAGAAATAATTAACACTTCACAGACATGACAAGATACATATCAAAAGGCAGTTTATGAACTATTTTACAACATTTTGTTTGAATGAATGGGATGTACCAGAATAAAGACAGTAATCACATTTTATTTCCTTGCTTAAGAACAGCTTGAAAGGACCATGAGGCTTCACTGAGGGTCTAACATTGGAGGATTTACCTCTGCTTTATCCAGCACAAACAGTCTATTAAATGTCACTGATAAATGCCCTTCTGAAGTGGTTTGAGGGTTCAACCAGTGGACAAAATATACTGTTTCACATGTGGATTATTTTTCAGTGACGCGAATGCAGTTCTAAACAGTGAAGAAATGTTACCACATCAAAAACCCAGGCAGTGAGGAGAGGGAGGAGGGCAGAGCTCTGTGCTCACATGTCAAAGCCCTGCACAGAAAAGGTAACATTTATACAGATCATGGCCGCACTCAGAGACACATCAGGAGCCTGAGGCAGTTCCTGTTCTTGCCTGGCAAGCTGCCCCACCAGGACCAATGCAGGAGCCTTTCCCCAAGCTACCACCTTTAAATACATTTGTTACTTAAGCCCTATATGCCATAAGGGGGATCAAACATCCTAAATGGGCCACCAGCTATAGGAAAGCCAGGAAATACGTTGCAGGACAGGCTGACAATGTTCTTTCACACACACACCAAAATAGCTGGGCAATTCATAATTAAAATAGCATCCAGATTGTGGCATTTTCCAACTTACACTCTGTAAAACCAATTTTAATTCTGCAACAACATACAAATTTAATATGTCCCTCCCCACATATTTAGGCCTTACCTATCTTCAAGTAGTGAAGAAACTCCCCCCAAAAATTAACAGAGGCTTACAATTTTCAAGCTCTTTCTCTCAGTATTTGTAAACAATTGAAAAGATGTTTTACGCAACTTTCCCGTCAAACTTACATCCGTTTGCCTGGTTGCAACACCTTTCATTTATATTTTTGTTACTCTATTTTTACTGTATTTTGTTATTGTGAGAGTTTTTTACTGTATTTTTTGTGCACTGCAAAATCTTTTCTCTTGGCTTCTTGCAATGTCTTTGTCAAAATTCTATGTTGCCACTCACCCAGCATCATTATATCTACCTAAGTTTTAATGAAAAATCAGGCCTGCTTGTAGGAAGTCATTCATCTTTATCCCTAAAATTGTATCTGGCTGTCATCTCCAAAAATTTCCATGCAGCATTTAAAATAATGCAGTAGCACAGTAACAGGGAAATTACTTTTTTCCTAAATGCCTCATTACTGATATTGCTAGTATTGTATATCTGCATCTGATATAAAAGGTATCTCAAGGGCAGTTTTAGGAACACAAGTGATAAATAATTATGTCCTCATTTATCTAACAAGAAACTCATACAGATTTCCATATTCATAAGCCATTAAAAGTATTATCAAATGCCATATTCTCTGATTGCCTCATGGTAAGATAGAAGTCATCACCGGAGGTGTCCAGAAACTTCCATTATCAAAGGCAGTAAGAATGCTTCCCATCTCCCCAGCCACCTGAAGCACTGCAGCAGCAAGTTTACTTCCTGTAAGGCAGGGCCTGTGAAAGGGGAATTGAATCCCTTCAGTTTCATTAAATGCACCAAGTGCCACCTTTATTTAATAATCACTAAAATAATAATAAGCTAAACAATGAAGTGCTGGTAACTATTTGTGTATCAGTAGCAACAATACTGTAAAAGGAAAGACTGGAGATTTAGTCTTGAATTTCACACCACAATTTCCTGCTTTCAGAAGGAGAACTGATCCTCCCAATCCACTGTTTATTATCCCAGCACATAAAGCTGAGCAGCAGAACGGATTCTTGACGTTTACTCTGCTGCACTCCTTTTACAACCTATTCCCCCACATGCACACATATGAAGATGACACAGCCTTCACCCTGTGTTTGAACAGCGCAGCTCAGACAGGGTGATTACCCTGCACAGCTACATGCGAGGAGATTTTTCTGTCATGACTCTGCTGAGCAGTGCCAGGTAATCAAAGATGGCAATACCTGCATCTGTCCTCTGCACTCCAGCCTATGGCTCCTGGGAGATCTCAGGCCTAACAGCCCAGCTTAAACTCTGAGAATACATTTCACATTTAACAGCAGCAAACACTTTCCTATGAAAAGTTCATTAAGCAAAGTTTGAAATACTAAGATTGGAAATTAACACCACAAATTCTTTTAAATCAAGCACTTAAGGAAATCTGGGCACATCTGAAGGTTCTTCTAATGGAAACAGTTCTTTTCACATATCACAGGCCTTTGCTTACATCAGATGTCCGAGACAATTATTCCTTTCTTGAAACACACCAAAATAGAATAAAATAACTGCTTAAGATACTTCAAAATTATGTATCCTACTCATGTACTCTGTTGCAGATATACTACAGTGCAGCATAACCTACTGGAAAGTCCTATGCTTTTTAGTTATTCCACACTATAGTAAAATTGTGAAAATACAAAAGGTGCACAGGTACATGCCAACACAAATAAATCTTCAGTAGTATATAACCATCATTTAAACACCACAGAGCAATCCTTTTCCTTTAAATAAAAACCATCATTTTATTTCACCAAAACTACTTGAAGAAAATTTAGAATACTCCAAGTTAATGTACCCTAGCACTATATTTCTTTCAGAATTTCTATCGCACACTTAATAAACAACACATAAACATCATCTGTATAGAGCAAACAATATATTTCCATTACAGAAAAGGAGTAACAGAGAAAGGAAAGACTGAATGGTGTGCTAAAGCATGTGACAACAGATTTAAAAACTATCTGGATAATTTAGCTACTTATTTCTCAAACTGCAAAAAGAGGCTCGTACTCTCTTATGGGGAATAGACTTTTAACTATACAGTATCAGGAAAAATTCATACTTTGTAAGTATTAGCTAAACCTGGTATGTATTCAGTCAATGGATCCATCGTTTTTCAGAGAAATCACTTCAACAATTACACTAAGTTAAAAAGCCTGACCAAACAGAAACTGGACTGGGCAATATGGTCTGTAGCTCAGAATAGAGAGAACCTGTCAAAGACTTAAAACTATTTGAATCCCAAAAAGAGACCAATTTTTTGAGAGTCCTCATATGAGGCAACATAAGAATGCAATCACCAAAGCCTTGAATTGCCAGCAAAGGCAGAGCAAGGCTAAGGGAAGAACAGAGCTCACGAGGATGTCTCAGTATGTCATGTGATGGCTGTTTCCTCCACATCACTGCTACTGCTGTATGTTATGGGCCACAACAGAAACATAAAAATAAACCTATTCATAAAAATAAGCCTATTCATTTCACAGTTGGCAGCTTGCACACAGTCAATGGATGTCCTTAAAATTCTAAATTCCGACAGTAGAACTCTTGGTTTAATATAAGCTGTTAAAAATAAGTTACAACTAAAATTAGGCTGGTAAATCTACGTATGGTTCTCAGAGCATGACACTCCCTAATTTACTAATTTGGAATGAGAGCCATGGGCTGCTGTCAGTGGCAATTGCCAAGTGCTCATTATTTCTCAAAATACCTGTCTGAGGTATCTCAAGAGGCTCTTAGGGATGGGCCTTTCAAGTGCACCTCAAATTCTGTGCCTTTTCTCACTTCCACCTTAGTTGCTTTACAATATAACCACAGGAAAGGTTCTGTAAGTACTTTCTTTACTCTCTCCTTTGGTTAATTTTCCCCAACTCCACTCTAAGAAGTTGACCCTGTAAAACTTAAGATCTTCCCTCCTAAATCCTAATGCACTAGTATAAACTGATACAAATTGTGATTAGAATCCAAGTTCTGGAAACAGCTTAAACTTCCAAGTTCAAGTTACAATGCCTTGAATTCTGCTACTTTATTCCATCAGGTAACAGAAGTCATAAGCTAGGGTCACAAGAAGGTCCCCAAACATTTTTCCATGCTGTGCTCCAAGTACAAGAAAAAGCAAAGAAAATTTAAGATCAGATTCAAAACATCTATGATGAGAAGGTTTTAACAATACAAGATATTTTATTATTTCATTTAGAACCATTATTCTGCCCTTATTGATAAGAAAAGGCATAGTATATTTGAAAAGCCCTAAAAAGCTGTATTATCCTTTGAAGAAGTGTTTTATCTTACTGATTCATCAGCTCTCAGGAGCACTTTATCACTGAAGTACTAGTGCTTTTCAGACATTCATTCAGTAAGGATGACTTTGATTCACAGAAACATTTTCACATTTATGCTTGGGGGTGGGGGAGAAAGCCTGATGATGGGGAGGCACAGTGATTATCTGAGCAAGACCACAGGCAAGGGGCAACCCCAGTACTCACACCCTTTTCATCTGTTTGCCTTTGGTACCACATCAGCAAGGTCACAGCCTAAGTTAGGGATGGTTTTTTGTTAAGCTTTACAGTTAAGGACCGCACAATAACAAAACACCTTTCCACAGACTTCACAAAAAATTAATTGGATAATTTTCCTAAATAATCTTTCTTACTTTTTTGGATGTATCTTGTCATTCTCTTAGCACATGGATTCATAGGAATGCCAGCTTTTTAAAGGGAAGGGGGAGGAGAAGGAAAATTTTGATTAGGAAAAGTCTTAACATTGTACCTCACAAGGAGTATTTCAGGACTCTGTGTTCCCACTATGCTCTTGAAGCTGAGTACCTGAAAAAATCCCCTCTACCTTTATGAATTACATTGTATACGCTTGCCATGTAACCCCCTGAGCAGCCACTGGCTTTTCCCTTGGTCCCTGCAGTAAGACCATCGACTTGGAACCCTTCCCATGAGCTCCCAGCACTCATCCCTCCAAACACGCCTGTGCGTCTATCACTACAACACATGGGGAAACCAGAGCCTAAGAACCATCACAGCTAAACTCCTGGTGGAATAAGGGACTTTTGGAGCAGGATTTCTGTTAAGAAAGAAGGATACTGAACTGTTTTCTCATATTAAAAAAAAAAAAAAAAAAAGAAGAGGAAAACAGCCTTATGATTTAACGTATATCCAAGAAGAAAGCTGGAACTACCTTCATGGTGCTTTGCTCTGAAGTAATAATGGCTGTTGTGAAAACCCGGCTCTGGGAGGGGCCAGCACAGAGCTGTAGAGCACTACTGAAGTAAGTTTTATGCCTGAGTATTGATGCACATTATGGAGTCATCCGGCTGTCTGGAGTGTGTGGAAGAAGCAGGTTGGACACAACCATCTATGCAATGCTGGAATGCTCTACACAGAAAAGCAGTTGGGAACATAAGCACTTGATCTTCAAGAAACTGAACTCATATACAGGCAGAACAGGGAGGAACAAGCATGAGTCAAGCTGTTAAGCTTTGAATTTGCCCTTAAGGTAAAACAGCACCAAAACTATAATATAATCAATTACATAATAAATATTTACCCTGAAATATACCATTTAATATTTCAATCATCTATTTTTAAAGCATTTTGACAACTAAAATACACCAGATTCCTGCAATTCTGGTTTACTTTTAGCAAAAAATAGATGATGCAGCCAGCACTATCACAGGCATGCACAATCCAGAGGACAAGATCTGAGGATGCCTAGTGCTACTACATTTTCCCAAAGATGATTCATATCTAATGTGGCCAGAGATTTCACACCATTTGAGCAGATATTCTGGCATTCATCCTTACAATACACATTGCTGTAGCAGCACAACTCAGGCTTTAAACATTTCTTTTGGCAACTATTGCACTTGTCTGTGTTTCCACCAGGAGCTCTCTGTGCTGGACTTTGGAAAAAACTCATTTACAATAAAAGAAATGGATGAACTTTTTGATGTTGATGCAACAGTAGTCTTCAGACACACCCCCCTCCCCCCAAACAACCCAACGAAAAACCTAAAAAAACCCCACCCAAAAACAAAACCAAAAAAACCAAACCCACAAAACCACCAGACTCTCAGTTGTCCTTCAACCCAAGTCTCAGAATACAGCATCACGGACAAGAAGCAGGGAAAAACAAGATGAATAGCTCTGTTTTAAGATGATTTTCATATACTTTCTGAGTAAGTGTCACTCATTTACTGCATAGAATGCTGAGATTTTCTAGACTGTTAGTGACCAAACAGAATGAAATGTCTTGAATTTATTCCTAAACCCACTGTTTATTTCATTTTTTGTTAATCCGTAACCCCATTTTGACTACAATACTGGCTGTTAATGCAAATGCTGGGTTTTGGTCACCTGAAGCATGACCAAAAAAAAGCAAGCTGGTTCTCAGGGTCATGCATAAGAAAGGGGAAGACTGAATCTTGTCCAGCAAGAAAACTGTTTCCTGAATGCACCAGTATATCCAATTATGCACACATATCAATTATACAGATTTTTACTCTGCCCCAATGACAATTCTTACCTGTAAGAAACCAAGCAACAGCCCTGAGAGAAAAAAAACCAGACAAGGGGTGAGGGGGGAGATAAATTGTTTCATCTAAAAGAAAATTTTGGTACAGCTGGATGTTGCTGAGAAATCCTAAGATCATTATGAACATATTATTTTCCACTGAGATTTTGTGATCTTACAGTTAACATTGTGAAAATAAAGTATCACTAACAGCATAAAGCTCTGGCTGCACCAATTATTAAAATTAATGACAGGATAATTACTCAAATAAATCACAAGGTGAATAAGAACAGAACACAATATTAACAAAAACCCCACAGCTCACTCTCCACATGCTAGGCGAGACAGAATCACGCACCAAATGTCAAACACATATAGACCTTAGGAAAGGGGAGATCTACATCCAAGTTTTCTGATTAGTTATTTAGCCTTAAGAGAAATTTCACATAAATCTGTATTTATTCTAAAGATACAATTCCAGAACTTCAACCTGCACCTTTAGCCTTCATATGCTGACATGATGACTAAAAGCTACCCAGCAGTATAGGAGAAAAATAGAAGCACCTTCACATGCTTTTGGTTTTCCTCTATACTAGCAGGTTTCTCTACTGCTCAATGAACTGCATTCCACACCGTCTGTAAACTGAGATTCTCTACTTATTTTGATATGCAAAGAGACATCTTTGCATATCTCTGTGGAAGAGATATGTGGGGAGAAGTGTATCAGATGCTTTTCTGACCCCCATTCAATTGCCCCAAATTACAGAATGCGGGCAGCCATATGTCATGCAACGTGTTACAAGATAATTGGCAGTCAGTTCAATTTTTAAAAACAGCACAGGAAAGCAAAGAGAATGCCATTTTAAAGGCTCCATGCTAATCACAACTGAATGAATGAAGGATTTGTGTACCAAGACACCCGGTGAACCCCTCTGATTTGGGAGAGTGCCAGTCTTGTTCTTCCTAGGGTCATCTTAACAAACAACATTTGGCTACCATAGTTCAAGCCAATTCCACAGATTTTCTTTAAATATCAGACAGACAGACAGAAACAAAAACTGCACTTACCCCTCATCTTAAACAGGTTTGAAAAGGAGCAAACATGCAAGTTTTACACAGTTCCTCGCAGTACCCTCCTGAACAACTTCCACAGCAACTGTTCTTGTACCCACCAGCTGCGATGGGTGGGAGAAAGCATCACCTGTTTGGGTGGAGACACAAATCCCAGTTAGCTTCTTTCCCAGCTCCTTGGAAGGAGCTACCTTATGGCTCTTGTCTTGTCTCTGCAAGCTCAACCATGCAACTTTCCAGAACTCGAGGCCAGCAGTTAAATATTCTGTTTAATATTTCCCCATAGGCCTGTGCATTCTGCGACAGAAAAACCTTTTCAAAACCAACAAAACTTTAATTTTGTAGTTGAAGAAAAGCCTTCCCACATAACTACAGACTATTTTCTTTGAGGTGAAGGATTGACTGCTGGTGGTTTTTTTCCTCAGGATAAGTCAGGCAAGTCAGAAAATGCTGCAACTAGGAGAAACTCTCCAAAGCATTTGGGTTTGCTGTGTATTTTTGGGCGTTTTCTTGTATTGGCATTATCTATTAAAGGTACTCAAGTACTTACTACACAGCAGCTTACATTAAACTTTATTTCCTCCCACCTTACTTTGTACTTAACTGCCAACTAGTAACACAAACTCATGAAGTAGGACAGTACAAAATTTTCTTGAATTATAGAATAGTTCCCAGTACTTCAGTGAATTTTGAGATTTTCTGCTGAGCAGAGCACAGAGTAAAGAACATATGCACACACAGAGGAGGTTTCAAGAAGAGTGGTGTATTATATAAACCAGTTTATATGATACACCTGAAACGTATCCCAGCAAATGAACATGCGTGCTGCTAAAGAGAAGTTTAACACTACGTTATTACTCTGGATAGCTATTGTATTAGAGCAATCAGAGTCTTAAAAGCACTCACATGACAAATACACTGAGAGGCCTCTGATACCCTAGACAATGATCAATTTTTTTAATATTCAGTATAGCAAGGGTTACAATCATCGGTACTTGTGCTCAAAGTTAATTCTCTGTGCAAACTGCAGTCTGAGGGGAAAGGAGAAGCTAATTAATATTAACTACAGAAGCAAGTGACAAGACTGTTCAGTTCTTTCCCCTGCAAGGGGACACACATCCTGGGCCAGAGAAAGTCAATTAAACACAAAAGACAATCTGAATTAATGGCTACTAGCCCTGATGCAGATGCTAACTGAGTCAAAAAAAAAAAAAAAAAAAAAGAAGGACAAACCGATAGAGTGGTGTATCCAGGGATGACTTTGTTTTGTGCTTTGTAAGCAATTACAAGCAAACCTTGTCAATGCTCCATGTCAGGAGAAAGCCATGTGTGACCACAGTAGGGTCAGTCTCCCCCATGATGAATGGACCACGTCTCTCACTCAGTCCTGCACTGGGGGCATTTGTTCAGTTACAGAAACAATAATTTTTTCCACTTGGACCAGGTGGGGAACGAGCTCTTGTTTGTCTGTGGTGCACATCCTACACCTGTGCATATGGTAGGACTGTGCAGGGAGTGGGGAACCACCACCACAGGGGAGCTGCTTATTGACTCAACACTCATCAGCTCCACACTGCTGGCTGCTGTAAATAAAGACCACATCTTGGGAAAGGTGGTTCATTAGCTCTGTCATTATCCCCAGCTTGTTCCAGAACTCAAGATACTGACTACAGCTGTACCAAAGCTGTTACTTGGCTGTAAAGGGGCGCAAGGTGACAATCACAGTGTGAAAGCAGTGATAAAGGCTATTTCCCCAAAAGGAGGAAATCCCCTAACCCCCAGCCATCTCCTAAACATGACACCATCACACAATGCTTTCACAGTAAAAGAGACCAGCCACGCTCTTGTGGAGTTCCACTGATTAATTTAAACATTGTTGACATTTGTAAAGTAAAGGAGTAATTTCCTGTAGCAAGATCACTTGTCTTGAACCACCCAGGTCTCAACACAGTAATTCTGCACTCCTTCCTAGGTATTTGTAACATATGCCACTATAGAAAGCAAGTATTCTCTTTTTCATTACTTAAATCAGAAAGTAAAAGGATATCTCAAAAGAGGAGGAAAATTTATTTAAAATAGTAAACAGAATGGTAAAGCTGGAGATTTGTTTAAAAAAAAATTCTTCCTGTTCTGGTTTTGAACCTTTTAGATAATAAAATAAAAAAATATCACTGTTTTTTTTTTTCATGCTTATTGAATGTTCTAAAAACAGTCATATTTGAATTTCCATTGGCAATGAAATTATTCCTACTAAATACTGAAGCCACACACTGACATTGTTATCCCCAATGTTATTTTTACACATTCACCACAGAGTTCTATTTGCTAAGATATTGATAGCACGGTCCATACATGAGGATGCATCCAAATCTTACTAAGGACCAGTAAGCCAAGAAGATGATTCCTGGAGGCCCCAAGTCCTGGTTCAGAGCAGCAGAATGCAGATTCCTGATGCCAGCAGGTCTCATCTGCTGGACAGAGCGCTGCACTGCTCCAACTCACACTCCTGGTTCGCAGGTTTGGCTGTGCCTTGCTACACAACACAAGAAATATGGATCTAGAAAGCCTCCAGAGCAGTGGTGGGAAGCTCAAAAATATTTTGCCAAGTCCACTCCTTGAAGCATGAGGCGGGCTTTGAGCACAGCCTGAATGAACCCTATCAGCCCCTCCAACCCTTGCCCTGCAGCAGCCCCACTCCAGCCTGGCAGCAGCACACACCCGCGGGAACATCGTGGCTTTGCCTCAGCAGGGAAGGAGACACAAAGGAGTGAGAACCCCCTCAAAGGGCAAGCAGGGACAGGCAACTGCAGAGGAACACATCTTTCTCAGCAGAGATACAAGATGTTTTTCTTCCTCTTGTTGCTGTGCTGACTAAGCATGCTGATCTAACTGCACTTCAACTCATGCAATGGTTGACAGGCAAATTATTATAAAGACAGCACAGGTGAGCTTTGCTTGAAAGAAGCAAAGCTCCTGTAGGAATCCTATGGACTGCAAGTAAGAAAATCAATACCTCTCCAAAAATAAACCAAAAAAACCATCAAACCCCAGAGAACAAAATAAAGCATCTCACACACAAGCAAAGGAAAAAAACCCAAGTGAGTCAGGTAAAAATGCAGATGAACTGTTCACTGGTTCAGTGTCAGTCACACCTGCTGTAATTCCCAAGGTAAATCCCAAGGTCCCATTACTGCACTGCATTAGAGTGTTACGAAGTCTCGTGTATCAAGGGGATGCTGTATTAATCCAAAACTGTAACAACATTATTGTAAAAAGTCTCTATATTTCCAACTGATAGTGGTCAATACATTTCCAATTCACAACGCCACATTTTAATTACATTATCTTACAGTAAATACACTAAAACCTCCATTACTTGATGGCATTTCAATTTCAGCTTTCAAATTCTCAGACTTGCTTGTGAAAGGAAAAGCTTGGAAAACAGTGCCACCTAATGCTAAGGAGCATAAAAATAGCATAAAAAACCCCCAATAAGTGTAAAAAATAATGTTGCAAATTTGTTTTACAATGATTGTCCACACCATTCTGTAATACTCAAAAATAGCTTAAATAGAAGTTTAAAATGCATCTGGCAAATGGCATAACAGATTTGGCAAACAGCATTGCTAGTTCAAATATATCTTTTATGGTAGCAGAGACACCTAATTCAGGTGAGGGAGAAGTACTTGTACTTGAAAAGCAAATTCCCAAACTACTGCATTCACTCCACATTGCTTGAGAGCACCAAGGAATCTGAGGATGTGTTCCAAACTAGATCTATTTCTATCAGTAAAAAATAAATTATGACAAATAAGATTACTTGCAAATCATGATACTGAACAGCTCCAAAGAAGATGCAAAACAGCGCTGTCATTAGCCACAACTCATAAAAAAGATAATTTACAGTGAAAGAGTAAACACTATTCTATGATGTTCTTGGTCAGCTTAGTACTATATGTGTTTTTAAATGTTCTTTTGCCAAACTTTTATGCAGGGAAAGCAAAATTAGCAGGATCCTAATTTTGTACAGAGAAAGAAACAAAATGAACGTGCCTCTTCCAGGTCAAATCTCCAGACACCCGTCAGCTTCAAGCGGTCTGGAGTGAGAGCTTTCCTCTCAAAGCATTCTGGCAAGCAGCTTCCTGAGGTTGGTTCTTACACAGCAGCGAGGTCTGTGCACAACTGACAAGACTAGATTTGTTTTCCAGAATCTGAACTATGTATTTAAGAGCTGACAGGTGCACAAACATTACTCGGAATGAAGCAAAGACAGCGCAGCAAGACATAACTACAAAGCTCATGGCAAGTTTAATGAACATGGGAAACCAAGGAAAAACTGCTTCTTTATAGTTCAAGTAATTTACATACTGAAATCCAGCTCTGACCATTACAGAAATTCACAATGAACTGAATTCATGCATTAATGCTGTAATGTATTCATTCAAATTACAAGAACAAAAAGCATCTGCATGAATTTTCAGCTACTGGACTCATCCCTTTACAGATTGTGAGGAAAATCCCATTTGCACTTAAATATACAAGCACTTTTCAAAACTGCCTTCAAATAAAGCAAGTATAGTAGATGACTCTCCTGCCAAGTCATTAAAAATTTTGCATGTTCTCTCCAAAGATACCATAACTTTTGATTTTAATCCTGCAATTCCTTATTGTATACAACAATATTCTTCTGCAAGCTGATCTGCTGAGAGGCTACATGAAGGATTTTTCCCAGCCATCCTTCACTAAAATCCCAGAACCAAAATTTCTGGGGTTTTTTCAGTACTGATTACAGGACTAACCAAACATTAAAAAATGAAGATATCTTGCCATGACCACAGCCACTGTATCCTAGCCCTGTTATGTTCAATTCTTTCACACCAAAAGGCCAATAGTTCCACACAACATTAATTTTACGTCAGTTGAGAATTAGTCCTTCAGCAGGCCTGCTAGGGAGATCAGGCATGGATGTGTGTCCAGTTGTTTGTGGGTCTTGGGTCTTCAAAAAGACAAGAGCAGTTGCTGGTTGCTGTAAAGTTGTTTACTGCATGAATGCCTCAGTCTCAAAGGCGAAGAGTTCACAGTACTAAAGTCCATGCTAAGAGCTTTCTGGCACAGAGTCCCCCTGTTCCAAGCAGCAGCTCCCACACCTTTTTTCTTCTTCCCTCCTTCTTTCACCCCAGTACAGGGGGGATTTCATTCATAAATCATCCCATCAGCTAAAACCACTATTCTGAAGCATTCTTCCTGCACCTATCCGAGCTTGATTCTAATGTGCAAAAGCAGTGTCAGTTCTCACACAAAATCTACGCATATAGTTCTATCCGTTCACGCAAATTGTTCTATCTGTCCGATCTAGAAACGTAAGCAATGTTCTGCTACGATTTTGTTATGTCCAGAACTAAGTTAATTTCATGAAAGGTAACATTTCTGAACTTTATACTAGGCTTTAGGGCTTTTACTAGCTAACACAGTCTCTTAAGGCACTTGAAATATATTTCTACTTACTTAAAACTAAAACTTACAGTCCTACTTCATGTCTGTATGGCTTAATGTATTTTAGTTCCTCTAAAGGTTCCAATTCAATTCCTGAATTGCTTTCTCTCTCTCAGGGACTCAGAGAGGCTTCTATTTCATGCATTCCAACAGATGTGGATCAAGAAGTTTCATTCTTCATTTTTTTTAACTATCATGGAATGCAGTGGTACATTAATTGTGTGGGGCTTGAATGACGTACATTTTCTTTATTGAGGCAAATACCAGCCTGGATTTAATCTTCTTTATTTATTTTCTTTTGTTCTGTTAGTATACTATAAATATCATGTTGCACTAGACTCTTATTGTCACAACATCAAAGCTTTTTGCTTTGGTTCTAACACACTTTCATTAAGTTCTCACACATGCACACAAAACCAGAAAGTACTTTTCAGTAAAAGAGAGTGGTGGGGGACATTTCACAAGGGCTGGAAGTGACAGGACAAGGGGGAAGGGCATAAATTGAAGGAGGGATGATCTAGATTAGCTATTAACAAAAAATTCTTCCCTTTGAGGGTGGTGAGGCACTAGCACAGGTTGCCCAGAGAAGTTGCCCCATTACCCTTGAAGCGTCCAAGGCCAGGCTGGATGAAGCTTGGAGCAACCTGGTCTGGTGGAAGGTGTCCCTGTCCATAGCAGCAGGTGTGGAACTGGATGATTTTTAAAGTCCCTTCCAATCCAAACCATTTTATGAATAAAGACAGGCACTACTTTGGAGGCTCAAGGTAAGTGCTTGTCTTCAAAACCAAACCAGCATTATAAACATCAAACAAAAAACAGACCTGGCTAAACAGTGGCTGAAATACCGAGAAGTCATCTCTAGTAAAACTGAAGGTTTGTCTAAAGATAAAGAACGTGGTCAAAGATAAAGAACAGAGTAGTTTAACATCAGCTTATAAGACTCACAGAAACTAGTAATACATCCTTCAAGAGGAACAGAATACCTGTCTAGGAATCTGCAGAAACAGTTGCTGTTCAAGATATAAAAGGAATGCTCATGGAACACAATGTTATTGCATTAAAAAAAAACAGGTTATGGTTAATTTTGAACTAATTTTTACAATAAGACAGCTTAAAGGTATTTCCTTTCAAGATTCCCTTACAGTATAAAGCATATGATAGCATTTTTCTACCACCTTCTAATCAAAGGGAAGACACTCTAATAAGAGATGAGAACTATTACTCTGAACACTGAAAAATAACAAGCCACTGGCACAGATGGTACTCATCTGTGACCTTCTGGGCAAATCCTTGGGAAAGAACTGCACTGTCAGCTATGCTGGAAAACCTCTGGCTTAAAAGTGCCCAAATACAAGAAGTCTGGGTTACACGTAAGGTTCCCATTTTGAAAACCAGTTCCAGGACAGAGAGGCAAGAACACACCAACAGATCTGACACCTGTAGGTGGAGAACTTCAGAAACTGCTCATTCTAAGGGTAATCTGTGAGCTCATAGACAGGTGTGATGTACTGGGGAAAGGTCAGTGTGGATTGTGTAGAAGTCATCACATGGCACCAATCCATGGGAATTCGTTAGTAGCTATACAGTTAAGGACTACTCAGTTGGCATGCCATTTCAAAGAAGCTATAAGGAATTAAACTGTCATAATTGGAAGGAAGAGCTTGCATGACTAAATAGCTAGTTTTCATTTATAAGTAGCTGTAAGTAAAAGACCCAGAGTAAATAAGTAAAATGGATCTCAGTTTCCTTTTTTTTTTCCTTACGCAGCTTAGCAATTTACAAGTGATTCTACACAGAATTCTTATCCTTCCAATTCCATTGTTGTAGCCATGTGGATTTTCTTTGCTAAAACCTCAGAAACCTGCAGAGTAAACTTCCTTTACCTTCTTTCAACCATGCCATTCCTTTATGATATTCAAATATTTAATCCTCAAACCTACATGCCTAATGCTCAGATAGGTTTCCAAGTAACTGCACCAAAGCTAGTGTTTGCAAAAGAAGTTGTTTTGTTTGTGGGAAAAATCTACCTTTGCCCACAATTCTGAACACAGCTGTCTACATTCCTATATTATTTTTCCAGAACACAACTTAAGCAAAAGATGCTACATAAGATGCAATTCTGCTCTAAGCTCCCTCAGCAGCCTGTTTACCTGGGTAGACACAGAAACATCTCTCTGCAAGTCAGCAGAATTCACCCAGCTTTCTCCTCACAAGATAATGAACTGGTCACAGGACAGGGATTTTTAGCAAGCAATGTGACCACAGTGAAACACAAGATAAAAGAGGGGAGAGGGAAACCTATTTGGTCCCTCTTTCAAGAGTTCTATGATGGCACGGCTGCACAAATTAGTAATAGTGTTAATCAAAGGGTGTTTATTTTCCTCTCTATCATGTACAAAGTGGATAACCCTAGGTATAATGTTTGGTTTAGTTTCCATGCCATATCTGCCTAAATGAATATGAGGAAACAGGTTTAACAATTCTGCAGCAAAGGCAGCTTTACACTACTCACCTCTGGTACAATGTGTACTTAACACATGAATAGATTTTGCAATATGAAAATGCACATTTATCATTGTGAACTTTGGTGTAAGTACTATATACTAGAGAATGTATGCAGGTTTGCTCTTCTTTCTACAGAAAGGAAAAAAAGTAGTATAAATTATTCTGGTGGTTCATAACCATTTAAAAATGTATTACCTCTAATACACCGTGTGCCATTATGAATCATCACAGGAAAGAATGTTTTGATGATGTATGTCACAATTTACAGGCTCTCCTGATGAGGCAGATAATACACTAATGTAATGCATTCCAGGGATTTAGCAGGAAAAAAATCACTTTTGTTCTCTTTAGATGATTACACAAAGACATATGCTATGCTCAATCACCCCCACTGACATCAGAATTTATAAAAGCAGATAACCATAACACCCAACAATGTCATGGTGTCAGGAAAGGATAAGGCCCATGTCTAGAAAATACATAACCAGCATGTTTAGTTGCCTTGCATCTTTCTGTGACCTGTGAATGATGAGAGCCTTGATTCCCTCCATTTTGCAATAGCATGATTGTTACAGCTCAACATGCACATGACACCAAACCAACCAATTCCTGTTTTCCATGTTATAGTCACTTGAGGAGAGAGCCAAGCTAATACAGCATTATGATTCTGCAACCTGAATGATAGGAAATCATGAACTGTTCTATCAACCTGCCTCTCTAACACTTCCTGTAAGACCTGTTCTGAAGAGGTGAAACTAACTTCAGGTACAAGGTGGGGGGGGCGGGGGCAGCAGGAGATGGAATTTTAGACTTTGCTCTGTTGCCTTCCCAGCTAAAAGGAAAAGAGACTCTCAAATTTTACTGCATTTCAATTTCCTGATGCAAATCTCTTACAACCTGGCAAATATTAGAATAAATATTGTTCCAGATAAGTATAATTGACATTATTCTGCAGTCAAAAGTGAGGCTATAGCTCCTTCAGAACACAAAAGTTCTCTGTAAAGGATTTGAACATTCCAATTTAGTTTGGTCTGATTAACAGCATAGTGTGACAGTCACATGATATTCAGGATATCCACACATCTGCATTCCATTCTTTGCACTATTATTCCTTTGCTGCACCTTCATACCCAACTCCAGACTTCTCTGGGAAGCCACGCTGCTTGTGCCACCCCGGGATGGCTGTCCCATATGGCTGTAGATGCACAGTGGTCTCAGAACAATGATGGCTTAAAAGCATCGAGGAAGATGCATCTCACTTGTAAAACAGAAGTTCCCAACTATTGTGCCAGTGCCACTGGTGTGACCAGGCAAAATCAGACACACATTGAACATGGGAGGCACAGGGTATGAGGATCATTAGGCTGCATCTCCCACTGTGCCTCAGCACTACCACACGTTGCCAAAGGCAGCTTTCCTCCAATTCCCTAACACGGTTTACGGGATGCTGATGTTAGTCCTGCATACCAGCCCCACAGCAGACGGAAGCTGAAGCACAGCTTGGGGCTGGGAAATGTGCTGTGTCCTCCGTGCACCACTGAGCTGTGGATGTGCCACAAGAGTCCAACATGCCCCATCATGCGCACAGGCAGTGTCCCTTCACTTGTGTCACGGCAGCCTCTGTCTTCAATTCTCTCCCAAGGCCATCAGACTCCTTTTTGGAATTATATGAACATTAATAGAAGCATAACCCTACAGAAGTTACATTTTGGTTCACAGTACATTTGAGCTTTCTGTTCACAAGTCCCTTTGTCTAGTATGGCCAGCTAAAGCATAAACACTGACACATTTTGGCAGCATGAGGCATTAAAAACAGGCTCTTCTTTTTGACCATTACATTTAATCTTTCAAATTTGCGTTGTTAAGCAACAATAATATGACAGGCTTCTAAATACCCATCTAGTACACTGTTCTCACTATCTAATGCAATTATAAGTATAAACTAAAAATGGCCATTATAAATTCGTCATGGAGCAATTAACATGCAGCATGGATTTCCTACCCAGAGTACACGGCTTTTTGAGAAGATAATTCTCTATGTCTTGTCAAGACTGCAATGCCCTCGAGAACTGTAATGAAAAGCAGTTCCTGTGCTGTGCTCCTTTGCACACAAAACTAACAAGAGAACAGCACAGCTGCTGTTGATAACTAAGGAGAATTTTGACTCCAAAGCTGAATGGGAAAGCGTTTATGACTACTTAGGGTTTCAGACACCTACAGAGGAAAAACAAAATAAAAGCAAAATGCAAAAGGGAGATGATCCCATAGTGTTCAGCTAAAATAATGCTAGGATTATACATTTGTTATTCTATTCCAGTAAAGCTACTTCCATATGATTCTTCGTCTTCCCTTTCAGCTGAACAGAGATCCTACAGTAGAAATGCACAAAGACCCCCAGAATGACCCCAGACAATTGTTTTCCTCAGATTAACTATTCCCAGTATCCAGGCTCTACTGTGAGTTTGTGTTCCTCACTTCCACTGTCCTAACCTTTCCCAGTTTCTTAGGGTGTCTTTCATTTTTGGGGAAAGAAATCCCTATTCTTTTTAATGAGCTACATATCCAACCCCAACAATCAAGTGTGTTCTGTGTACACTTTCAAAGCAAATTATTTCTAGGATCAACATGTCATCTTAGATCTACCTAGCAGAGAGAGAAACATACTCTTGGTCATTTTACATACTGATTAGGTTTTATCTCAAATAATTTTATCACTAATGATTCACTTCTAGTCAGAAAGGCAGGAACTTCTACAGGGATTCAGCTCAGTGTTAACAGAAGAAAGCTGGCTTGAAATTTTTCACACCTTGTTTCTATGAACCCATTGATTTAACCCTTGATGGGTCTCACAGAAGTACTGAGAAGGGACAGACAGAAATAACCAACTCAGCTTCACAGAACTACCTCCAGTTTACCTGCTCTTCTTTCTCATCAGAATATTCATGAGAATCCATAAATGGAAGTCCATCTGTGAATTAAATTAGTTCCACGGCAACAGATATCCACAAACAAAACTGAGTTTTGTGTTAGTATTGTCTCTATCACAGTCTCAGAAAATAAACTGCTTAGTATAGTCATGAAAACTCCACTGGAGGCAGTTCCTCTTTCAAAGGGTGCATTTATGCCTAAAACGCACGTCAATCAAAACTGGCCCCCAGCCTGCCAGTCTGAGCTATTCTCTGCAGTCACTTTTATCTTGCACATTACACGTTACACTCCTCTCAAAGGCTGGTTTTTTTCTGTAGTCCTTACACATTTCCACTCTGTAGTTAGAGTTCCTTCCAACCTTATACTGATAGCAAAACCAATTTAGAATTCTTTTTCCGCTGCATCCTCATGTTGCTAGCTACAGAACAAAATGATCAGTAGTGAAATATTTCCCTATTTCCAAACTGGGACAGTTCACTGATATAATTTCTAAGATACACTCATAAATTTATGTGAACTTTCCAGAAGCAAAGCAGGACAGCAACTCCTAAACACAACACCAGATGGGTTTTAACAGTCACCTACTTTGTGGCAGTGGCAGAGAGCCAACTGTAAACACTGAGCAAGCCCACTCTATGCTGTTGGCATCCCCAGCCCCCCAAGTCAGAACAAACATGGCATCATATTTCCAGGACATGTCCCCAGGATTACTTGCAAAAACAAGCAACAAGTTTAAGAGGGAGGTAATTTATTATATCACACAGTACACTGGAGATGGAAAAGAGAGTTTAAGACTTCCCACACATCCAGCCAGGTATGGCAAGAGGTTACCCAGAGAGGTTCTGCAGTCTCCATACCACTTTCAGCAGAAGGTTGGACTAGAGCCGTCCGGAAACCATTTCCAAAATGAGTTATACGATGAACTTATGATCCAACAAAACAATTTTCTTCTTTTTTATTTTGTGAAAAGTTTGTTCACCATTCTTTATATGTACAATGAAACTTTATTCGGCTTTAGCCATTGAAGCTTTGATTCTGTTACCATAAATAAAACAAGCATTCACAAAAAACCAAATGGAATCACAGAAGGTTGGAACACAGCTTTTGGGGACAAATATGTCACCTACAATAACAGGAAGAAACCAAGAAACAGCCTGCACTAGCAATGTATTCAGAGAAATATATCTGACATCTAAATATCTATGCCCAATTGTTACACAGCATTTATAGATTGGCAGAAAGAACAGCAGTCTTGATTTTCCACCAAAGTAACATTGCCAGCTGAGGGGAGAATCTCAGATAAATCTGATGGAAATATATGTGCAGGCTTCATACAGAACTGAGTTTTTTTTTTTTCCTGTAAACAACAGTAGAAGTGAAAAAGAAAGCAAAGGAATAGTTTCTTTTTCATTATTTGGACAGAAGCAGTTAAGGGAAGGAAGAAAGGAAGACAGGTCTTTACTCAATGTTACCTCTCTCTCAATTGCAAGTAGAATTAATGAAGGACAATCCTGCCAGCAGACTTCTATTTTCCTTCCTCAATACCCTAGTCTTTCTCCAGACTGGTATCCTGCTCTTGCCATTTTTAGGGTATGTTGTGCAAGAAACTATTACTCAGAATAAAAGGCTTTCCACATTTCCTGAAAGGACATGGACAAATCTCAAACTACAGAACAAGCTGTGCTGAAGAAGCACCCTGAGAACATTTTCAGCAAAGCCACGAATGGGGCTGTGACAAGCAATAAACAACCTAACATCCTCCTTCAGATGCCAAGAAGAAAATAAGTAAGTAGTAAGTCTTACGTTAGAAGCACCCCTCTGCTACTGCAAAGACAGCTGCTTCTACTGCCTCCAGATGGAAGGGGGCAAGAAAGAATCTGCATTTCTGGCAAACAGAGGTGCTACATCCTCGACACTGAAAGTCAGGAGTTTACCTACTTGCTTTTGGCACAGAAGACATACAGGATTCACCTATAGTTTGCCTAGAGTTAAACCCAGAGTAGGAAGGTTGCCTTATTCCCTGATACTTCTCCTTCAATTCTATGATTAGGGTGAGGTATTTCACTCATCCAGATTTCTGGATGGGGTGAAAATAGAAAAAAACTATTCCCATCTCAGAATTGGATTAGTCAAACAGAGTTTTAGGGCTAATTCACAGATTCTGGAAAAGAACTGTCTGAGGCTGTGACAGCTCAAAAGCAACATCCTCTATACAGCAGTTAGTGGAGATCCACTAATCTGTATTTTCACTGGTATCACTACCTAAAGTGACCGAGCATGCCCTCAGATCCTTTGGACAAGACTGCTTGCCTCAGGCAAAATCCCATTTACTATTTCTCCTGCTTTTGCTGCATTCAACCCTACATAGCTACCAAGCATTGCTAGCACCAAGGTCTGCAAGGTCAAGGAAAAAAATACTCAACTGCTGTTATTCTGGAAACACACGTTTCAAAAGTTGTTTCTTACGTCTCTTTGAAACAGTCTGCTTTGCTCCAGATCTGTAAGCAGTCTCAGTCTCTGGCAGATACTTACAAAGAAAGACAGACCTGAAGGATGATGTCAGGAAGCTAATCACCAAACCAAAAGGATGCTCAGTGCAATGAATATAGCTTAAAACACCTTTCAGGTGACTCACTATTTTTTCAGTAAGCTCACTGAAACTGATACAGATTTACGATTTAAAATCTTGATATAGCATTCAGGCTTATAGTATGCCAGATTCTTTCTGAAAAAGATACTAATTGAAAAAACAATGGCAAATTACGTGGCTGGTTTTGTAAACTAATTCTAGTAGCAACAGCACCAAAAATATTTTGCTGCAGTATATTTTGTAACAGCTATAATAAACATGGGCAAAGTGTCTTACCTAGAAGCAGCACCTTTCACCAGCCCAACCAGCACTCCTGGAAAAGAGGGAGCAGTTTCAAGGTACACAAGTTGAGCAGCACTGATCAAAGTTCAATTATCAATTGAGTAAACTTTTTTTAAAGAAAGGAGAATTTAAAACAAAAAATAATAATCTTACCACAAATCTAACTGAAGACCACTGAGAACATAAATGCAACCCTCCTGGAAGAGTATTTACTGAAGACAAAAATAATGCAGACAAACGTAAGGAAGTACAGATTCAAGCATATACCAGGTTATCTTGCTTTTCAGCACAGGACAGACAAAGGTGAATGTGTTCTCAGTAGGGAGCACAAAAGATTTTCATTTAGGAAGGAACAACATTTCCCAAACCCTTCCAAAATTCTACATAAACAGTTCACCCTTGTACAACCTTTGCAGCTATGGGTAAACAGAAAACTCATTCTAATTTGAGAAAGACAATTTTACATTTTTGCCTACTCCAAACAGGTCAATGCACTAACTTTTTAATTTGTCATTAAAACATTACTGGTTTTTAAGCTCTGCTCAAGAGCCTATGCTTTTCTCCTTATCTACATAAACTGCACTTAACATCTCGTTGCAAATGAGTGAGTTTGATACCAATAGAAACCCAGTACTCTAGGGTAACATAGTCCCTGATTTATTTAAGAGAATATATTACAAAAGAGAAAGCAAGGTATATCTAGATTTTAGCTTCATTATATAAAAATTAGTACAACTCCATTTACAAACTCTTGGCTGTATTAGGGAAATATCAATACCTTTCTATAATTTTAATGATGTCATAGGGTCAGCTGAAGCTAAGGGAGTTGCACTGTGGATTAATTCAGACCAATTAGGATGGTGAATTAATTGAAGGTTTGTCACTCTTGCACAACAACAGCAACACAACCAAACCCTTGTGGAAATTTTAACTGCTGCTGCTCCACCTCTCTGCTCAAACTGGAGCCCCATAGAAATGCTGGTTGAAGAAAACATGTGCGTGTGTCTGAGCTACTGTTGAAGGGCCTGAGCGTTCACAGGATCCTGAGGGAACCCAGGCTGGCACGCAACTCCCACCTCCAGTCAGTACAGGGGGAGCAGCACCCCCGTGCCAAGGGTGCAGTAGCACAGCCAGTATCTGAGGCAGCAATTTAAGCTGTAACTACTGGATCCATCAGGGCTGCCTGTGGACACCTCCACAAGGGTCACAAAGCAGTGCAGGTGGATCCTGCCCTCCATTCTCTGTGACAGAGAGCGCTGCTGTGTAACAGCATCCATCCCTCTCTGATCCCTCGACATCAGCTTTTACCCAGCTGAACCAACTCGTTCACATCAAGGAGACTTTGACACTGTAAATGCTGGTGGACTTGCACCCCTTTACCTGTAACAGCATCTGGGATTTTATGTAACTGGTCAGAGGTACTACCCTAGTGCCTGGAACCTGGAGCACTGCAGGCTGTATCCTCTACAGCCTTTGCTTCTCCCTGCACTTCACGTTTCTGACCAGCTGTCAGAAACATGACAACACAGAGCAACGTGGCAACACAGAGTCCCCAGCCCTGCCCTGCCTGCTCCACTTCAGACACCCTTTACCCACCAGCTGCCTCTGCATAAGCACAAACCCACCCACACATGCACCATGGGTTGCAGAACCTTGTCTTAATTCATGTAAGTTTTAGCTGATTTATATTTTCATGTTAGCAAGAGAAAATTGAAGCTGTTCACAGAGACAAAGAAGCCACAAAGTCAGATCAGAATGTCAAAACAGGTAAGATTTTAAAAGACTTATTTTGAAAAGCTGCATCACAGACTCACCCTTCATAATGATAGCTTTTAGTTTAACCGTTTCAAGTGAATTTTCACCAAATTCTGTTTTTCATTACCAGATGTTTGTGACCCAGGATATTCTAGGATTGGGTTTTTTTCTTTTTTTTCCTCCTGATGGACACCACCATGAGAACTACAGTGAAATGCATCCCTCCTACTCTGGTAATAAGGTATACATTCAATTTTAAATTATAGAAGGCAATTGTTTTTTTGGTGTTGTCACTTTCAGTAACTCAAATCAGGCTGGCTGGAGATGTTATTTTTACCCTGGAGAGTCTCATGCAATGTTTTAAATTGTAAAGGGAAATAAGTGATTCTGGCTTTTATGGCAACACAATTCTCAGTGACTTCTCCTGGTATTATTTTTCTGGGAATTGCTGCACAATGCAGACTAACATAAACTTCTATGAGCACCTTGAGAGAAACATGCATTTAAAAGTTTATTTAGGCAGGGTAAAAGATTACACTAAGAAGACTATGTTAGCACATGCTAAGCAGAATAGAGCCTGATCTCCACTCTGCCTACATTTTCCTCGTACGTAAGAGGACCATTTAGTTTAAAATTCCTCCCACTTGGACGCAAAGTCCTAACCTTCACATTCCAGTCAAGCTAAACAGACAGATTATTTTGTGAGAATAACTGGAAACAGTTCTTCCCAGGCAACAGTGACAATCTAAATGATGTAACTGAATTGTATAAAATGTTTCCATAAGTAATTTAAGAATACTGATACTGAAAAATTAATTTCTCAAGCCAAAAGGGAGTAAGCATCATGAGGAGTTCTGTGTAGATGTCACAAACTGAAAACAAGCAACTACAAGGCAGGCTGGCGAGCCTGAAGGAGCAGTGCTGACACGTCGCAGAACTCTTGTGTCCTATGGGCAGTTTTTTCACTCTAAATAGCTTCGGTAATGCCACTCCGCCCACCTTCCACATCACATGAAAACAACTCTCCTAAACAACTGTTTGCAGACAATTATAGTGATTGCCAATCATAGTGATTGCCAAACCCAAGTGGAAATCAAGTTGTCCCACCCCCTGCACTCTGACGCAGCAGTTTTGAAAGGAAAACCACCAATTTCCCTTTCTACTAATAAGCTTTAAAAAGATATCTGTAGATTCTAGTAGAAAGGGACAAGAAGAACAATTTAGAAACAGCAGTCCATAGTACCAGGTGACTGAACACAGAAATATATTCTGGTTTAGATTTTTAACAGGTTCTAATTCTTTCCTCACCCAACACATCCGTCTTTTTAAAGTACTAAGATTAACTCAAATAAACACCCTTAAACAAATGAAATTTGAAGTCAATAGCATCTTATAAGGACATAAAGTGACCTTTTTCTATCTGTTCACTTCTGTGGCTGTATTTTCCGAACACTGAAAATAACATTAACTGTATGGACAAACAGCTAAGATAAAGTTATCTTCTGGCACAGCTGGCAAGAAGCAATGCACAAAAAGAATGAACTAAGACTTCATTCTGCAATAGGAATTGGTATTTTGGTATTAAGTGTATATGAAAAAATTACTCCAATAAATTTTCTTCACTCAGGAGACATATCAGCCTAATAGATCTATAGAAATGGCAGGAAACTGCTGCAAAAGAAACTTGTTTCTGTGGGGAATATGGAAAGGATTGGACTAGTGTACTATAGACATTTGAATTTATCCCTGTTTCTGACTTGAATTATATATATTTAAATATAAGATTTGTAGATAAAAGTAGTCAGCCTTCTCCCAAATGTGTTCCCAACTCCACAGAAACATACACAGCTACTCCATTAAGAGCTAAGCTAACTGCTTTGCCTGAAAATGAGGATTTTAGCCTTCTCACAAAATTACAGGGATTCCTCAGAAAAACATATGAACTGGATTTCCAGTTTGCTGGTTTTGTTACCAAGTCCAGTTCTCAGAAAATGCATTTTCATGCAGTGTTCTCTATCCTAAAATGATGACTAATTATTCTGTGTTTTCCCTTGAGTGAAGTTCAGAATAAAGAGTTCTAAAAAGTTCATGTGTATAAACATTTGCACAAACAAAAGCTACAACAGAAACACAGTGGGAGTGAAAGAGCTTGGGTCACAACATGGTTGCTGTGCTTTGTTTCCCTCCTAAAAGGAGGGAAAAAGAGATCTACACCCCAATTGCTTACAGCTTATATACAAAGAGCCAAAGTTAAAGCATCACTTAAAAGGTAGCTTTCCACACAGGAGACAGGGATATTCAGAGGAGTTACATCTGCTTAGTTTTGTTGGGTTTTGTTTGGTCAGGATTTGACAAAGACTTTAATATGTTTTAGTTGATTTCTTCTGAAGGGGTCTGGCTGGAACCAATCCCTATTTTGTATAAATGTAACATGCATAAGATTTTTAGTTGTTTTTTGAATGAAACCCTAAATTTGTGAATATGAAACAGTTTATTCCCAATATGTATTTAACAGCTGCATTCTTCTGAGACACTGGAATGTGGAGAATACTGACAGAAATTAGTATGGGAGAGTTGTGCTGTGCAAAGGATTCAATAGGAAGAGTGCACAAGGAGATCAAAGTTTTAATAGGACGACAGAGATGATATGCAAAAAGAAGGTATGAAAAAACTCTACAGAAAGAGAATGGTGCAAATCTCCAAAATCTGCAAGGAGCTTGGAAAAAGCAACCTCTCAGCACCTTGTTCTGTCCCCCTGCACTTCAATTCCCTAATTTATTCTAGTCTAACACAACTGCAACTTCAGTCTTCTTGAAGCAATCAACAAGTCTTGCTCAGAACAAACATCAAACTGATCATTAAAGCTAAATGGTGCTTTATCAGGCTGCCAGAATGACTCTTTAAAAGAAATACATTATTACAATTTTCGGAAGTGCATTCATGTTACAAGTATAACTGGCCTTCATTTTCCCACGTGAGCGTTAGGCACGCGTATGTACTACTGCCAGGATAAAGGGCAAACTACTGCTGCAGCTATTCTATTTATTTCTCTCAGCTTCCAAACTGTGCCAGTTCTTCCCTGCTTTGCAGTCATATGCCAAAGCCTCGACTAAGATCAGGGCTCCTGTGGCAAGACACAATCCTTGCCTCAGAGAGATTGTGGGTTAAATAGCCAAGACTAGCAAATGGTAGGAGAAGTAATGGACGTAGCTGGAGACAAAGTTACTTGCCCAAGGTCACAGAGCAGGACACAAACACAACTCCTATCTAGACTTTCCTTCCTAACAGGTTGCTGAACTTTGGCTGAACTTTCTTTTTTGCTGCTTCTCCTCAGTGCTGAATAATTCATTCTCCAGCTCCTGGGTCAAGATTTCTGTTCACACATGATAATGTTAACCAGGCAAGAAGTCTTATGTGCTGCTTCTCCTCAGTGCTGAATAATTAATTCTCCAGCTCTTGGGTCAAGATTTCTGTTCACACATTAACCAGGCAAGAAGTCTTATACTGCCATATTAAAAGCACTGGCAAGATCAAAACTTTTTAGCCAAGAATTTTGCTGCTGGTTTCTTTATTCATATATATTTAAAGTTGTTTCTTCTTTACTGATACTGGTGTAACTAATTGTGTCTCTGTATACCCATGGCAAGGACTTAATTTCTGCAATTCATAGCTCAAGACATGAAGAAAGTCTGCATTCAGATTAGCTGCAGCATTCCTTCTGCCCCAAAAGTATTGTGATTTTGTAGAGTTTACTGCGAATATGGCAACAAAACTTAGTAGCATAAAGGCACACTGTGAGATCTGCTACTAATAAAAAATCAGTACTTTTACATGCAAGACTACATCACTCATCCAAATGACTTGGAGCCAGAAAAAAATTCTAACCAGCAACTTGTTCTGGATAAACAAAATTGTTGCCTTGACATTAGCCACACAAAGTTACTGCATTGAATAATGTTGACAGATGTGATTTCTGGAAGTGCTAAATACAGATCCTATTGACCCTAACTGCGGTAATAAACTGACATTTTTAAAACTGAGATTGTCCATTGTTCAATTACCCTGAATCAGTTTGTCTAAGAGAGTGTCCTTTGGCTACCTTCTATTAATTACAGCATAGCAACCAAAGCAGTTTTAAGTGCCTTAAGCCTTTAAACAGAATGTTGGTCACATCATCTTCTGTCATTCTCCTTGAACGCCACACCTAGATTCTGTACATTCCTGGTTACATTTGCTTTGAGGAGTACAACACAAACTACTGTAATTCTAAACCACCCAGAAAAAAAAGGAAACCATGTGATGATTACTAGGGAAACTGGAAGTGTACAGTAGACAGTGAGGATGAGTAATAGCAACAGTAGATTTCCTTCTGTTGTCCATACTGATGGTGCACATCTCCCACAGTGGCCCTTCATAACCAGTCATCAGCTTCCAGTAAAAACTGCAGGATACTGGGAGTCCTTTATCTAAACGTCATGAAGCATCGTTTGAACAGAGGACAGTGTGAGTAAATATCATCTAGAATTATTCTCTAACACTTACATAAATTACATCGTCTAACTTTAGATACTGAAATATACCATTATCAAGTATTTAATAGTACACTTTATATAATAAAAATTCAATGGAGCAGAAAGTGGTTGCTATAGCAACTGGATGAAACAGCTCCACGTGAACTAGATGGGAGTGAGAAAAATGCGTGAGATGTCCTGGTAAGAAATCTGGATGCTGATGTCTGATTACAGTGCACCAACTTAGAGATTTCTCAGTACTCTTCTGACTCTATGGGTGATGAAAAAGGAGGCAAACTCCAAACAAAGGGCTGGCTGTCCCTTGGTCAGGATAGCAAATGGGATAGCACAGCTATCTTAGGCTGTAGTTGAGTATTGTGACAAAAGCTGGATGATAAATTCTTTGGTTCCAAAAAATGGGTAGGTTTCCCTGAGTAAAGTGTAATTCTTGTCCCCAAACAATTTTATTTATAACAAATTCCATGTCAAAAAGTGAAGACAAACACAGAAACAACAAAGCCACAAAACCAAAGAAATATAAATCTTCAAGCCAAACAGTGACTTTACTGAGCAACATTGTCAACTGGTTTGCATGTGAGTACAAAATTAGACGTAATGACTTCTGGAGATGCTTTAGAGCCTACACACCGTTCTGTGGCTCTATTTAAACTTCATGTTTGGCCTCTCATTTCAAAGTTTGTCCTGCCCTTAATTCAGGCCCACATAATGTTTCTCTTGAACAGAAAATGAATGGAAAAGGGTTTTGAAGGCAGAAAACTCTCACTACTTACTCATGTTTAAATGAAGTGAATTTTCAAAAAGGATAAAGAAATAGAACAGAGTTAATATTTTAGAACCATTTCTAAAAAAGCTCCTGTCATTTAAAAAAAAATTCAGAAGCAGTAGGGGCTGCTTCAGTTCCAATCAAACAAATGCCTAAGACCTCAGGATTAGAAGCACTGAAGAGAGGGTGCTCCTATGAAGGGAGAGGGGGGAAAGGACATGTGGTTAACTTGGTCACTTCACACATACTGGACATAGAACTTAAATGAATACAAAAAAGTCCATACAGCCTTAATTATGTATCCTTAATCTAAAAGCCTCATATTTCCTACCATTTTAATTTAATTCAAAACACAAATGTTTTATTTTCACAGTAGTTTTCCCTGCTGTGGTGTCCTTTGAAATCCAATAGCAGTGCAAGCAAATAGTAAATCAGTCTGTAGTCCTTCAAAAAAGAGTCTGAAAGGTGGACTAGGAATAAAATCAAAACACAGAACCATATTACTGTGGTAAGTATTTGAGCTAATACTATATATAATTGCATTGCTAACGCCAGCTTCACCTTATAGAATCTCAGGTGCCCACATTAACATTCTAACACAAGAAGTATCAGAAATTAGATAATAAAGAACTGGTGCCAAAGTTGACTTTAAACCTCTGATAAGATAAAACTTGTGAAAAAATCTTCTCAGAGGGAGAAACCACATGGTACACAGTGTATGGCAACTTGTTCCTCACCATTTCCAGCGCTGTGTGCTACCACAGGATGCATGGGAGGATGTGCAGCAACCCTTTGCTGTGAGCTGATCCTTAGCCATAAATACAGTTTAAGAAAGGCATCCTAACAAAACAGATCTCCTCCTGCTGGTGGGGGAATCTCAATATCTCAATGCTCCCTTCTACTGTTGGACATCAGCCTAAGTGGCCACAGTTACAATCAACTCTGCAGGGAAATTAATGTCTTGGAAACACACCACAGTGAAGAGAAACAACCATTACACACTGGAAAGACTTTCTGAGTATGAGCTGATACTAAATTTCACACTGACAGAAGTGTTCACATCACTTTCTGTCAAAGTACTATTCACATATCCGAAACAAACAGGACTCACCTTCCCTTTCAACTAACACAAAAGCACAGTGGCATCACACCTTTAGGTTCCTTAAAAATGTTACAAGGAAACCAATGTGAAATGGCTCAAATGTGAAGCTGACCCATGAGCCTCCAAGGGACAGTTTTTCCTGAAAGCATTTTAAGAAGCATCCAGGCTGTCTTTCCACTGACTTAATTTATGCCAGCCAAGCAGATTCGAATCTTCCACTGGCTGAAATAACTTCAAAATCTGGCTACTGCTTTACACAGTTCACCACTTTTCACTATGGTTCTCTACCTAATTTTTGATCCAAGTAGTGCTTTACACTCAAAAATTCAGAACAGCTTTAATGCACTGATTAATCTAAAAAGTCATGTCGTATCAGAGAGTCTCAGTTTTGAAACAAATTAGGAGGAAACATTCTAAAAAGGGTGTCTCCTCTAAAAGAAATACCACAGTCTTTGTTGAATACCACAGTCTACAATCACAGCTTGTTTTTGAACATAGGGCTGCAAAAGAATTCCACCACCTTCCTTCCCCTTTGAGCTCAGAGGTACAGGACTCACATCTGGGCAAAAAGAAGACGATAGGGGATACAGTTCCATAACATCACCCCAGGACACAGAGACATAAAACCATTCCTTACTAGTTTTAGAGTAGATAAGCAAAAACTCATAAACATACATTTTTGGGGTGGGTAGGGGGCCTCAGGGGGACATGGGGACAGAAATATTTTGGATAACCAGAAGCCACATGCAAATTTTTAGTTCAGTGCTGTAAGAGAGGATAAATATCTGGGAATTAAGTTTATCTTTTTCAAGCCTGCTGTAACAGAACTTGGGGGAAAAAAGCAAACATCTCTCAGTTTAGTACTAGCACAAGGAAACCACACATACATTTTTGTCTAAACAAATATATCTCATCTGCAGCACCAAAAAGGAAGGAGAGACAAGGCTCTTACTTCAGTCATAAATGTACCAACAGTGGACTGCAACTCCTGTGAACAATTTTCCACCACCTGTAAAAAATAAAAAAATTTTACTATTCACAAAAAAAAGTCCCATTTATGCCCTTTGCTAATCCCAATCCCACATAGTACTAGGTACTCTACTCCAAGTGTGACAATGTGTTGTATTGAACTAAATAGTTCATTTAGTTGGTTGTTTTGCACTAGGTGATGGGAATTTTGTACTGAGTATGCCCCATGGATAGCCATACCCTCAAACTGAATCAGTTTGAAAACAGACTGAAAAGGGAATTATTTCCAGAAATCTTAACTTTATTATTTTCCACTCTAAAAATAGTTTACACTAATAAACTGCAATCTAGGTACATCTTCATAAACAAAAAATTAAAGTATGGTAAAATAATTAATGCCAGCCAGGATGTATCTAAGGGAAAAACATCTCAACTAACTTGATGAAATTAAAAGTTCATATTAAAAAGAAAATTGCTTGATGTAGTTAGCATTTTATGTGGATAAATTAGACCTTGTACTTACTGAAATCTTGACTGAGATCTTGAAATGAAAAAAACACATATCACATGCTAATCAAATTAAAAACTGATTAAGTGACAAATCTCAGTTGAAAGTTGAAGCAGAAAATCCTCATCAGGGAGCAAGGCTTTTAATGGGTTCCTATAGGCTCTACAGGCTTTTAATAATTTAATTCTTACAATTAGCTACCCAATGGGAAAAAATAACAATAAAATCTGGAGATGAGGCAAAAGAAAAAGCAAGAAATAGGGTGTGCCATAAATGTACAAGGACAAATACCAGCTAGAGCAGCTTGCACTTTAATACTTCTAACCACAAACACAAGCAAAATATTTTGGCACACTTAACACTGGGAGAAAGAATCTTTCTGAATCCCTGTGTCACAGGATACCAGTAGGAGCTCTGAAGTGTTTCAATCTTGCTTGTTCTTCTTACAGGGGAACTTCAGCTCTTTAACATTTTCCATTTCCAATGGTTACTCTGTATGTGTGTGTGCATGTGTGCACTCATCTCAACACACATGCACGTCTATAAAACAGCCCCTTCTTCCTTGGTGTAACAAAGAAGGGGAACACATGCTATTTACACAACAGAATTAACATGTTGCCATTTCTTGATGGACACAAGTTCCTCACTAAGGTGAGGGATGAAATCAAAGATCCCCATGTCATTACACTCCAAACAGTGTGCCAGAATCAATGACAACCAGCAACTCCCCCTCTCCAACATGCTCTTGAGGAATGGGAAATTTATTTACAAAATAGATACAACAAAAACTGAGCTGAAGATAACTAAAAATTCCCATAAGTCAAAATTCTGCTATTTTTCAAGCTATTACTGTAACTCCAATTTTCTCTTTTACTATCAAACTTTTCTTTAAAATCTCTAGTTTGAAGGCGGCTGTGGTCAGCATTTTAAGCATCTCCAAAACAACCATTTGCAAAAACACAGCCTATGTGCAACCTTGAGACCAAGGGCCATGTCTTGGTTTGAAAAAGACAGGTGTCTGCAGGAGCCTCCCTTAAAATGGAAAATGTAACTGCCCTCCCTCAGAATTATTATAATTTTGAAATTAAGGAGCTCTCAGGCAAAGATGTGGGAATAGCATTAACAGCTCTTTACTAGGAAAATTAAAATACAAATGCAATAGTACAAAAAAACCCCAAACCTACTGACAGAATACAACCGGACACCCTGTGGGTCAGGGTGTTGGTAGCAGTCCCATTAAATGGTGGCTGCAGTCCTCCTGCAGTGACAGGCGTGGTTCTGTTGCAGCAGTGATCCTGTAGAAGGGTGGAGTTTTGCCATGAAGGTCCAGTGGTGGTGTAGATGGGCCTGGTTTTCCTCTGGGAATCCAGCGGAGAAGAAAGTTGCTCCTCTGGGAATCCAGTGGGAAAAGCCTGACTGTGGAGTTCCAGATCTCAGATTATATCCCGGTAGCAATGCTTAGCTCCTCCCCCTGGGTGGAGCATCTCCCAGTGGGATGATGGAATTTTATCAGTCCTGCAGTGACACTCAATGGCCCATGAAGAGAAGATATCTCCCTGGAGGGAGGATTGGTCATGGAAGAGACAAAGAAACTGCCCCACCCAAATTTTCTAGGACTAAAAAATTTTTCTTATCATGATCAAAACTCTGGAATAAAAACTGTTCTGAAAGGTAAGGATTGTCCTTTATTCATACAGGACAGTTTCATAAATAATAAATCATATCATATTCACTGCCACAGGTTGCCCAGAGAAGTTGAGGCTGCCCCATCCCTGGAAGAGTCCAAGGCCAGGTTGGATGGGGCTTGGAGCAACCTGGGATAGCAGAAGGTGTCCCTGGCCATAGCAGGGGCTTGGAACTGGATGATCTTACAGGGCCCTTCCAACCAAAACCATCCTGTGATTCTATTAGTTTCAGAGCACAATCCAGTATTTGTTTCACAGGCACAGTTTCAAGGAATCAGTTTGTTCAGCTACAGAGGTTAAATAAATGAAAGTGAGGCATGCATCTCAAAAGTTAGTTACAATTGTAAGTCACTTTTCAGAACTGAAATGTGATACAATTTCATGTTGGCTATAATCCTGTGCCCTTGCTAATTGCTCTCAGAAAAGTAAACTATCACTCTCATCCTCCGCTCCCAAGCACTTATTCACAATCCCCCCGCCCTACTGCACATGCTGATCTGAGCCAACTCAAGCCAACTCAAAAATCTGAGCCAACATAAGCCAACTCAAAAATCAGAACAACCCACATCATCCTGCTATTCAATGAGACAAGAAATTTATATTTCTCAATTTTTTAATGGATCCAAAGACCCATACATATGTGTAACTACCTTTCCAAATACAGGCCTTGCTTGTCAAAAATCTACCATGTTCAATGAATGATGGGATTCAAACTTGCTATTAAATGGCACACATGCCTCAGATGTGACTACAGCTATTAAGGTTCATATATTGTTTTTCAGCATCTCCTGTGGTAAATTATTTCTTGTAACTGAAGAGTAATTATCACAGAGTTATTGGTTTATCAGACTACTAATGATGTTATAATTGCTTTCATTATACAACTGATTTGTCACAAATGTTCATATTACAAATATTATTGACCTCCTGTCACTCCTATAACATAATTAAAGTTTCAGTTCAGTTTAACACGTTGCCCTTCTGTGCTGCTGAAGACATATCACAGAAGCCACAAGATACCTGCAGCCACTCTGCAGTTCCGCAGCTGTTTGAGAATCTGGCCAGATGTTATTTTGCCATCTATTCTCCAAATTCTTACTTTCTTCATACTTTACCTTGGTGTTTCAACACCTTCACTTCCTTATTTCACTGTGTTTCATTTATCCCCACTGCATCATATTTCTCTCCATGTACAGAATTTATTTCCTGTTCTGGGCTTTTCCTTTGGACACTCATTACAGTTGCACCAAAACCAAATTAGTTTCTGCTTCCCTTTGCCTGGTATTTTTCTTTTTGATAAAGTAATAGCCCAATTAATTCACTTTCTATTTTTTTCAGAGTGTTCAACTTCCACCTCTTTGCACAATTATATTTCTCATTCATTTATTTCTGAAGATTTTCTGAATCTCTCTGAAAGTTAAGAACAGACCAAAGAATTTGCAAATACACGAGTTTCATATCGTCTTGTTTTAGCAGCCCTTTCAATTCATGCCTGTTTAGATAGATTTGCTATGGAACTCTTACCTTCCACAAGCTATTGTTCTGAAATAACATCAGAACTCTGTGAGTAATCTTTTGAAAATGAGAGCCCTAAAATCTAATATAGTTGACACCTTTATTCAACATTACTACCTTCACACAAACCTAAGCAAGACACATCTTTCCCTTGTTTTTCTTGCCTGGCAATTAAAGTTCAGCTGATGGAGGCTCATCAGCCTGCCAGCACCAGGGAGTTCACATACTTTGCACAGTGACTTCTGCAAGTCTATGAGGTCATTAAACCATGCATCTGCCTACACATTTTTTCCTGCATCTCAGAGACATCCACACTTTCAAAGCCATAGAGGATTAAAAACTTAACGGGAGGGGGAAAAAATCACAGTTAGTATTATTCTGTCCTCTAGAATCAAGCCAACATGATTAGGAATAAGGGAATTACATAAACATAGTACTATAAAAAACCTGATGTCTGTTAACAGAAGAAATTCTGCAGTGTGAGAGTTAAAGTATATCCTTTAGGTAGTAAAAAGAGAAGCTAGTACCAAGAACAAATAATACTGAAATAAATCTAAAATACATGAACCATTAAAAACTCTAGAGAAAAATCTCTGTCAAATAAAATAAAAAAAAAATTAGGTGTCTTGGCATTGTTGGCATTCAAATTACTGCATTACTAAATGAAAAGGAAGAAAAATACCCCCAAAAGTTACATAACACGTATATGAATCACTGTTGTCTGCAGTGAGAAACAAATATCTAGTAACTCTTCTAAAATGTCTATATATAGACAGAATTCTTGCCTGTGTAGGAATCTCAAATGCTGTGACAGAAGCAGGCTACAACTGACTCCAGGAGTAGAATAACTACCTGATTTGTACTGAAGATACACCAGTGTAGATCAGGAGCAACTTCACTGAAGTCAAAGAAATGAGAACAAACCTGGCCCTACATTCAGTAGCCAAATATCCATCTTCCAATAGGCAAGAAGAACATTCAGCAGCAAACGTGTATATGCATTTTAAAGGGCAAATTTCAGAATCCATACTGTTGCTCTATAATGCCCTTCACATTATGACCCCATTTAAATGCTTGTGAGGATCTCCACAAATTTTGAATATTACACTCTAAGAACCTATGGCCAGCTGTGTAATTGTTTGTATCAGGAGATGAGGTCTGTTAAGACATGGGAATCACCTGTCTCATTTAGATCACAAAAATGCTAGAAACAATGGAGAAACACCCTTCTGAAGCCAAAGTTACAATCTCTGCCTTATAACTGCCTTAATTGCTATGGACATTTGCATCTCCCAAAATAGCATTAATCTGCCTATGAGAACTACCAATGCTAGAATATATGTATTAGCCTTATGGACTTGGAAAGAACAGGAAGTATCTTACATCACAAAAGGCTTTTGCAGAAAACCTTCCAAACAGACCTGATCACCAGGCAGCATCAGTTACGGAATTCAGAACAAACAACACAGATGTGGGGGTAGGAGAGGCTGGCTAAAAAATACAAAACTCTCACACAAAAAATTAAGCCAAACTGCGACTGTACTACCAGTTGCTTAGCAATATCCTCTCTGCTAACAAAAGCTGTCTTTTGTTCCTAACAAGTTCTAACACCAGAGAGAGCAATCCTGGTACTCAGGCTTTAAAAACACTTCAGAGGACAGCGAAGTTGATCCTGAGGCATCACCGCACACCAAGTGTCTGCCTGCACTGCTCATCTCCCTCCAACTTGCTTGGTGCCCGGCTCTGCAGCGCTGTCTCTTTCCACAACCCCATGCCACAGCCCTATTGACTGCAGTGTATCTACTTTGACCCAGTGACACAGCAGCAAACTGCTCACGCTTTCCACTTGTGTCACCTCCCTGCAATTTAGGGAGCTGCAGCAGTTCCCTGAGGGGTCAGAGGGCCACACAGGCAGAAGTGTAGAAGGAGTGAGATATCATCTCTTACTTGGCACAAGCTATTCCACCAATTTAGACTATCTCCTCCAGCTTCCACTGTAAGGAACCATGACTGGACACTTGATTCAACTTTCTATTTAAAGCAAAAAAGTTTTCCTGTTACAATGGTGTAGGAGAAAGACAATACTGCCAGTCTACCAGTGCTTAAGAGCTCTTTACAGGAATTTGACTGTTCTCAACAATATCTGTTTTCAGAAGAACTAATCTCTAGCATGCTGATGATGCTCCATGCAGACAGGTGGAAGAGATCAGACGAGCCAGAGAAATTCATCAGGCATTTTTTTGCCAGTCTGGAGGCAAACTTTAAAAAAAAGAACTTACTTTTCATATACTCCCTGACATATTGTGTTCTGCCCATGAGTGCACAAATAAATTTGAACCCCCTTTCTGAGACGTTAAATCTCTCGAGCATGCTCCATTTGGACTTCAGGGAATACGGCGCTAAAGTAAGATACACAAAGTTACAGCAGCAAGACCAAAATTAGAGACCTAGCTAAAAAATATCCACAGCAAATTTCTTTCAGAGCATTCATTATTCACATAGCAAGGCATGATCTGATGGTGCAAATGTCCATTTGTGGTTTGTGGGGTTTTTAATGCAGAGTACAATACTTAAAATTATTAATTTACTTCTTTTTTCTAGAATTCTGAAATACTGAAACATTTTTCCCCCAGAATCCCACCAAAATAACACAGTTTTATATGATGTAACAGTAACTGTTAGCTGTTGATGCCAAGATTTGAAACTAGTTATTATTATGTATACCCTCCTCTGTTTTAATCAGTTATCAGTCAGTTAAAGTATTCGATTCTATTTTTAATTAATTATGCTACTTTCAAAAATAAAAGAGCAAGAACACAGATGATTATTGCAGTTATTTTCTAGCAATTCTGAGCTTAAACTTAAAGAATGTCTTTTGGGAACACAGTCCTTTATTTTCTGGCAAGTGATGCAATTAACATTCACTAGCATGATTAAGTAATTGTTAATGATACAATCAATTGCTTCAGGACTTTTTTCACACAACATTCACATACATGTACCTCTTTCCACTTCTACACATGATCTAATGACCACTGAAAAATACTGCAGATACTGTAGATACATCATTTCAAAGAGGACGTATAGAGAAACTGACATGTCATTATTGAATCTAATCAGATGTAATTAATCCCTCTGTCAAGTACAATACCTTATTCCTGTGCTAAATTCAGGCTCAACTGGCAATACCATTCATGACCAGACTCCCATGAAACTCTCGATGTGTCACTGAGCCATCCATCAATATATTCCATATATAATGTAAAGACGTATAAGAACATTCATGTGGGAATTCATGCTTCATACAAAGCAATCCTCTAAAATATCTAAACATATCAGAACAGCAAACTGCAATGATGACTTCAGGCCTTGTAATCCACTGAGTTTTTGTGTTCTTTCCCATGGCATCTTAAAACAGGTTCTGTCATGTTCACTGGGGAATTGTCATCATTATCAGCAGCCTAATGACTCTATAGGGGAATGTGCCATCAGTGCAGCTCAGGATCCAAAGGCAATCCTAAGACTTCCATAAAACTTGCAGAGGTGAATGTCCAGCTGCAGCTCCCGAGCTATTTGCTGCAAGCAGCATCCTGCCAGCCCTCAGAACACCAAGTCTGACCATGTCACAGTCATGTGGAGAGTGCCCTTTACAACATCCTCTAACTTCTGATCAGCCCCAAAGTGCTCCAGTACTTGAACTGAGGGATCATCGTATGACTACCAGAGAAAATCAGTCCAACTAGAGTCACCATCAGCCCCTTAGAGAGGTCACAATATTCTGGCAGACAAGCAAAATCTCAGAGGTTTATGACAGTAAATATTATTAGTGCTGCCCAGTCAGTTGGTGGCTCTATTCCTGACATATGACGCCGTTTAATTTGAAATGGAAAAGTCCTTCCTAGATTACCAGGAATGCATGACAGATATTAGCAGCCCAGAACTGCAAAATGACGAGGCAAATTAGGAAGTTTCCTGACACAGGACAGAGTTAGACCTGTGCATTTAAAAGGTAGAACATGAAAGAAGGGAACAACATTTATACAACTTACCTAGCCCTTGTACCAGACAGAAATGGGAAAAATACTGAGACTTGCAATCTGAGTTTCTCTAGGAAGCTCATAAGCACAAACCATCCATGCACATGAAACAACTACAATGAGCTCCAGGAAAGTCCTCAAGACGCTCTCAGGGCTTTACACTCTTTGAAATCCTCAGGAACTTGCTACAAGAAGGTGGGTGTTTTGTTTTACAGGATTTTGTACATTGGTTTCTTGATTTATATGACAGTCAAAATATTTCACAAAACAGCAGATTTCTAAGACAACTTTCTAACTTCAAAACAAGTTTAAAAGCACTGAAGTGCTAGTAAGGAACAGCAAGGTATCAGACCTGGATTTCAAATGCTAGGTTTCAACTGGACTGGATTTATTTAGGAAAAAAATCTTATTTAAAAAAAAATCAGAAAGCTAAACTACTTGGCTAAAGACTGCTGTCAAATAGGTACTTCATCCTCCATCTCTACCGATGGGCTTGTCTTTGTGCAAGATCTGTTTTAATGCATTTCCCCCAGCCTCCACAGTAATATACATGAAAGACCATCTCCAGGACACGACCAGTATCAAGTAAGAAACCCCCACTCATGCAGCAAAAGGACAGGAGGAAATGAAAACTACTTTCAGTGAAGTCATGCACTGAGCTGATTCTCATTGTGAAATATTTTGACTTTATTTCAAATATGGAGATAAAAAAAAAAATTTTCACAGCCAGGTTTACTTTATAAGAAAAATATCTTTTAATGGAACAATTTTCCTTTGAAAAGATGTTTCAAAAGTAATCTTCTCTCCCAGACTGTAATTTACAAACTATTAGGTTTGCTCATGACAGACAAGAACACTTGTGATAAATTCTACCAAAGCACATTGGCCAAATAATGTTTTCCAGATGATTTCAGAGGTGAAGGCATGAGGAAAGTTATCATCACTGCAGAAGGAATGAATTTCCAAGCAGTTTTTACTTTCCTACTTTTCTTTGCACGTATAGTTACTCTGCATAAGCCCAAGTGGGAAGGTCCCTCGCAATGAGCATTACCATGAATTCAAAGGAGCTTTCACTCAATGCAGGACTGAGCAGCTGAGGGTCACTACACAGAAACACGCAGGGCTATATTTCCACTGCACAACACTGCCTTCGCCCAGACAAATGTGTCACTTAGATCACTAAGCAATAACGCAACTATTTCTAAATTATTGGTCTAAGCTCATTAAAAAAACCAAAAAACAAAACCCTTTAATTTTTTTCCCCCATACAACAGCCTGGTGGTGGTAAATTCCTTCCTGGAAAATCTAAAATGTCAAACCTAGATGAAAGGTTTGAGAGACCAGGGCAGAGCCACAAGGGCCAGGCCCTTATGGCCTGTGGCACTCAGCCCTTGATGGAGACTCACAAGAGCCACAAATGTCACTGCTCACTAAACACAGTGCTTATTAGTACATCACAGCTTTGTGAATTCTGCAGTTGCATGAAGAAGAAACAGTAAGTTCCAGGGGAAAAAAAAGCTACAACTATCTCGGGAAAGAAAATCAAACAAACCAGTAGAAATGCCTTCATATTTTGACATAATTACTTTCAAAGTAACTATTGTACTTTGTCTTTTGACTTTCAGAAGCACAAACAGGAATTACTCCAGGTCTAATTGCTACTCAGAATACTCTTTTATCAGATTTCATATTATCATGTCTTTTAAAGCTTTACAAGTATTACGCAGCTGTGCTATCTTACATTAAAAGGGATGAGTGACTCTATCTGTTCCTAACCATCACCTGCATTTGTTAAAGTCCTTCCTTTGTTCTTTTCAATTTAGTAACTACCATCACTGCAGGAGGCTGCCATTTTTCTTCCTTCATACTTTGAAAATAAATCCTGCAAGTTTTGAGACCGTATTTAACTCCTATTTTCTTAATAATTAGCAGATTTGTGATGCTGACAACCACTACACAGACACAGGATCTGTGCTTTGCAGCTCCCAGTAACTGTTCTAGCAGAAAAAAGCAAGTCACCTCTTAGCTCATTTCACCTTGCAGCTCACTCTTCAAGATGCAAATTGTATACACAGGGAGGGGTTGGCAGTCTAGCATCACACAATGAAAAGACTTTTGATGATCTTCCCACTCCAACTAACAAACATGCATGGCAGTTGTACCTCATAGTACATACATTGGAGTATCTGTATAGCTCTACAATTTGTATTTTTCATATAGATCTAAAGGAATCATCTCAAGTGACTGCTCAATATGCTTTAAAATGGTAAGTATGAGCAATTAACTGAAAGATATAAATCTTCCACGACTGAAAAAATGAGTAATGGATCTTATAACTAATGGACTGCGAATGCTACAAAATCCTCAGGTTTATAGAAGTGTTCTTCTCCCCAGCCTTTAGTGCTTTCCAGATAAATATCTAATTATTTTAAAGTATAATTTCAATACATGAATAATCTCAGCAGAATACTGAAAGTAGATATTGATGTATTCCTACAAAGATGTCTTCACTGGCTGTAGAACCCATTTAGACTTGTTATGGTTTTTGTGTATTTTAAAATGTTGGGTTTTTTTAATCTGCTATCAAAGAATAAATAGATTATTAGATAATAGATTAAATTAGAAATTATAATATAATTAATAGATTACATTTGATATGTTTCTAATATACAATTTTAAATTAATTAGAAATTAGTCTGGAATTGACATAAGGTCAGTAGAACCTATGGGAACCTGGCTTAGATACAACAAATCCATAATAAATCTCATCTGAAAGCCTAAGAAAATACTTTCACATTGAGCAGCACTTTAACTATTTTATTAAATATGAGATATTGCTTAGAAAAACAATTTATACTTAGTAATATCACTAAGAAAAACTCCTAGCAATTGAACATATAAGACCATTAAAAAATCCTAAAATTAAAGATTAGTTAGTAACTTCTGTAATTTCCATCACCCTAGTATCTACTTCTTACATACCCCTGTATAAGAAAGGTTCATCGGTTTTGTAAATTAAAAAAAATTTAAACCTAAAAGAAGTCTGTTGACATACTGAATCCATTGTGTCAAAAAGGTTACAGTAACCTTTTTGGTTAAAAGTGAAAAATCAATTCTCTCTGTTCTAAGTGGTCTTTCCAAGGCAGCCCACTCGGATTGTTAAGAGCGTGTTTTGGTTAACAATGAGCTAAGCAACAGAAGTCTGAGTAGAACGTACTCAGGCAAATGCCTAACAGCAAAAGCATTCCAAGCAGAAGGGAAATTTCTATTGCTACATGAAACTAAAATATCTATATATTTAGAGATAAGAAGTACAAAAAAAATGATGCCTCAAGAATGCTTAAAGAAAAGAGAGATGTCTTTGTGTGCCAGGCTCCTGTTATAACCAGAAGGTACTGCTACATTTCTGCTGAAATTAACCTGTGCTTTTCTCTAAGAATTTTACAATGACATGTGAGAAGAAAACTCAGCAAAAAGGCAAAGAAAATTGGGCAGTCTGGTTTTAGTCTAATCTGACCGACAACCGAAAGTGATCTGTTTTTATATACAGTACACTGTATGCCCTTTGATACTGGAATTGAGCCCCATCTCTCCAGTCTGGTTGCTAAGACCTTCCCCAGGACCCAAGAGGAAGCACCTCTGAAATAATTTTATTAATGAAGATGCTGCTGATCTGAATATAATGAAGAAGGTAAATGAAAAAAAAAAAGCAGAAAATGGTTCTAAAAGAAGGACTCAGTACCTTAGAAATTACACTAACACTGGAATTAAAAACTGGTAGCAACATGAAGCTTAATTGCTGGGCAAAATCAGAATTTAGAGCTGATCCGTACATAATTGAGCACAATACACTGTGATACAAGAAAAACTTAGCAATAAAGATGGCTGTTCAGTCCCTGGAGTAGTTTTGCAATAGGTTTATCACCCTAAATACATGGCTCATGGCTAGAACTGTGTATGTATTTCCTTTCCCTAGACAAGGATTTCGTTTTTGAAGCAAAAGGCAGCACTTCAGTCTGCAGTGTTAGTAAAGAGCACGAGTACAATATTGTTTGTACACACACACAAGATCACAGCCAGTACGGACAGATGCAATTTGGGAACAAGCATTTTGCTACACAAAGTGCTTGGTTAATGAGCACATTTGAAAGAAGTAATAGCTTAGCACTTCATGCTTTGCCTTCTTGTAAGAGTGGCCAGCTATCCAAGAACACTGTCAAGAGAACCATCATTTTGTAAAGCTGACATTGCACTGACCCACTTTCAAAAGCAGTTACAACCATTTATCAGCTCAGGAAACTTAAAAGTCTGTAAGTGTTTTACTTGCACAGTGAAGTGAGCTTAAAATCTAGCTTATTTTGCTTTTGCAAGGAAACACGATCAGCATCAGAAGAAAACTGGGATATTTTACCAGTTATAACTTCTATGAAGTCTGACTGCTTGACTCGGCATTACAGCTCCTACAGTCTTTCCAAACTAATTAGAGATAAACTAATTATGACATTCACAAGAAATGCACTTTGTGAATGTATGGGTTTTAATAAATTAACCATGTCATTTTTCAGTGCTTTCTTTCTCTATTGCATGTGACATACATCACATCAATTACTGGGTTTTCAACTACATCTGCCACAGGTCAAAATAAAGCAAAAAAAATGGCTGTATTTTTCATAATAAGATGCCTTATTTTATAAAAAAAATATTTCTACTGCATACCAAGCTAAGGTCAAGGTCAACAAATGCCTTCTGAAACTCATTTAAGTGTAGTTATGTGAACAGAACATCCAGATTTGACTTCCACACAACTCTTAAAACAGTCAAACCTCCTAAAGGGCCAACAAAATTAGGCAAGAGGGAATGCCTGCTTTTCTAAACTAATACTAGGAATGGTTGTGGTTACAACCTAAAGTTGACTGAAGTAAATGGGAAGCTTTCTACTGATTTCTTTATTCTCATCCAAGCTAATCGTAACATCTTTGTTCCACATAGATAGCTCAGTTAAAAAAAAAAGGAGAAGAAAAACCAAACAAGTGATTCAGAAGGCAACAGAAATGGGACTAACTGAACAGCTCCAAAACACAAGGAAAAGCTCCTTCCAGAAAAGAAAATGTCATCTACATCTGTACAGCAGTTGAGAATCTTGGCAACAAATGCTGCAAGATGGGGGCTATTCCATTTCATCCCCAGGTCAAAAGGAGGAGCTAGTGGACACATACAAAAGGTCTCCAGAGCCCTCTGCCTTACTTTACACAATTCTTTCCATGGAACCTCCCAAATCTCATAGCATGACATAGCATGAGGAAATTTATTTATTTACTACCCTAAGTTGAATTTCGTGTCAATAAAGACAGAGTATTCACGTTATCTAGAATCATGTTCAATTCTAACTCAAATTTAGTGTAGGTTATTGAGTTGTTTGAGTAGGGAGGTTTTTCATTTGACTGGCTTTTTGGTTGGCTGGTTGTTTTTTGTGGGGACAAAGGGGTGTGAGGGAAAGTGCCTTATTACTTCATGTTACAGATCCAACAAAGTGAGAGCATGAGCTTGAAAGTCCCCCAAAAGGGTGGCAGAACACGCAGAAGATGGTTCTGAAGATTTGAAACTGGTGAGATTGTACACAACACAATACTCTATCATTAGCTTACTAATCTTGCAAGGGCAAAAAAAGTCAACTTTGTGCTGGCAGGGAAGAGAGTGGGTAGGATCAAGGTAGGCAAAACATTTGCTCTTCTGTTGGAAAAGAAGTTCAGAAGCAGAGTTCTCCGTTTCAGATGGGCAGGAGAAAGGCACTGAAATCACATCATTCATATCTTCCATATATCCACACTGGGCAGAAAGAAGCAACAAAGACACTGTGTAAAAACTTTCTAGTTTGAAGTAATGAGGCACAGATACAGACATCATTAGCATGAACCCGTGGACACCAAAGAAATTTGTACTTCTTAAGACAGCGTGCAGCCACCATGAAATGAATTCAGCACTCCAAAGGAACATTGCTCCAGCCCCCTGGTTAACAAACACAGACCACTGCTGAGACACATCATTTAGCTCTCTCTTTGAGCAGTGTTACCTTGGGTGGTTAATTGGAGAGTGCCATGGTGTAATTGCACACAACTGTTCAGTGTAAAATCCTCAATTACTGGAATCAAAAAGTTAAAAAAATAGAGAAAAACTCCAATAATTGTTTTAAAGTAAGTTGACAAGATGTTTTTGTTTTCACTGAGCAGACTTCTGCCTTTCTTGTCTGCTATAAACTAATGCTACCAGCATGTCAGCTCCGTGACAAAAGACAACCTTAGGAATTCGAGGAGGCAGTGTCAGATTCTAATTGCTGATGTTTCAAACTATCTTTGTTGAGACTCAGTCACTGTCTCCTATATCTATTTTTATAATAACCCACAACTGCCTACCTAGTTTCAAATTTTAAATCAGTCTAGTAGCTGTTACATGGTTTTGAGAGATGGTTCCAATGCACCAAGACCTCACATGAAGAAAAACATTTAAAATACAATACACATGCACTAAGTAATTAACTGTTAAAGTTGATCTAAAGCCACAGCAAATTGCATGTGTTTGAGCGCAGAGAAGAACAAGAGTCAGAATTACTCAGCAGGGGACCACCTTGGAACAACTGCTCTTTGCTAGCCAGCAGTGAGGGGAGCACACCAGGACAGCAGCACTGCAGTCCACTCAGCAGCTCTACTGCCCAGATAGGTGCATGGGTCTATTTTCAATAAGGTTTCAGAAAGTCAAATGCACAGAAAGCTGTGGAAATTGTCAAAAAATTGGAGCAAATCTTCACCATCTGACCTTTATGGCATTACAATCCCTTCAATACCATAATGCACTTAGTTCACCTCAATCAGTTAAATTCTTTTTGCTGCTGATATTAACAGCCCTAACAATCAGACACTGCCAAAGTGAATCCCTGCATCTGTTGGCTGAAGTCAATCATGCTCCATTTATCAGTTCTTTTAGATCTTTTAGGACTTTTAGATCATAAAGATCACCAGATCAAAACAACATTTAATGGTGTTGAGAGAACTATTTAAAAGATACATATACAATTTCTCTAAACAAAGGTGCCATTTTTCTGGGGATAAACTCACTCTCCTGAGCCTGGCCAGCTGAGAGAAATTTCAAACTCTTAGAATCTTCCTACAGCTCTAAACCTCATTGGCACCCTTCTGTATTTCTTGTGCACTTCTAAGAAGTGGTGCAATCTCTTTAACCTCTTCCAATTAAGGAAATGGTTTACAACTCCCAGCCATCACTCCTGATATTAATAAATGAAGTTTTGCAAAGACACAGTACATTCAGAATACTGTGCACCTGTAAAGGCAAGACACGGGCATATGCACTGGCAAGAGAATAGTTAACAAGAAAGAAATAAAAGCAAATTAACTTTATGGATTATCAAGTCATTTCAAGAATGAGTGACTTCAGACCTGCATTCCCTCTAAAATCTGGCCTATATTTTGGCCTTATTTGTTGGGAATTTCCATTCCTGTTAGAATGAGCCCAGGCCACTACAAATGAATTGACATTCAGTGAACTTTGCGGATGTGATTGATATTACTACATAACTAAAAGGCAGTAAAGAATATGCGGTTCCCCATCTGTATTACAGTCATCGTTGCTGGTTTACATTTGCTGGAATTTAAGCACGAAGACAGACTTGATGATTTCTGGTACAGGAATTTTTTTTCCCCAAAAAACATTGCTACACCATCTGATTTTATAGAGGAAGAGTTGGCAGCAACTTCTGCAGTTAAAGCATGGAATTACAAATATGAATGCTGTTATACTTAATTAGATAGTCTATATACAGTTTTTCTTCATCAACTAATTTATACACAAATTAGGGCTGGTTTATCATGCTATTACATATTTTAGATATGCAAAAATATATTAAATCTGAAAGAACACAACTTGCAGTTAAAAGAAAAATATTAATCTGATTAACTTCAAGTTATTTAGGTAAAAGAAAACCCAGCTAAAAAAAATAATCATGCCAGGATTATTAGCCAGCAGTGATCCTGCTACAGCAATGGTTGTAAAACATTTCAGCAGTGTAGGATATAGCCATGGAGTCCTAAGCGTCTTTAGCTCTTACTCAGTTCATCTGCTTTTTTTTCTTTTTTTTTTTTTTTTTTGCTAATTCCATGCACATCCCAATGCTTTGCATTATTGGATTCAGAGAGAGCTTCCACAACATGTTAATGTGTATTTTTAGGGAAAATCTGTTTATTATATGGATACTGAGAACAGCTAAAATGTGTTCAACTTGAGAAGAAATCCCTTCTGTCACATGATGTGCAGCCACTCGTAAACCACCCAACACACGTCTCCTATGGAGCATCCAGATTGTTTGGAAAAAACAAGAAGAATTTAAGAATTTAAAGAAAAGGAAGAATTTAAAGAAAAGGAAGAATTTAAATTTTAATCACTTTTGCTGACAAGAGAGTCCAATTTGAGCCCATGGAGAGCTCAGGGAAGACGCCCATTCCCCCACACCAACCCTTGCAGCATGGCTCCCACCTCCTCCTCACAGCCCAGACCCACCTTTTCCCTGCCACAACCTTCCCTGCTCCTGGGCACTTCTGCCAAAAGCACTGAAACTCATTTAAGTGAGTTTCAGTGCTTTTAGCAGGAAATCCGTGGAGCTAACCACAGCTTCATACCAATTGTAGTAGAATCCACCCCACTCGCTAACTTCGAAAGCTGATCCACTCTAATCTCATCCTAATCATTAAGAAGCTATGAACCAGCATTAGCCTTTTAAGGTAAAGAGGGCTCTCCCTCTCCTTAATGGCAAGCCTCAACTAAACCCTAGTCCCTGAGTTTTTATCACGCTCACTTCATGACTCACCTTCTCTTTAATTATCCAACCCAAACCTCTATCGTTCGTATCAACAAACCCCCCATCTAAGAAACCACCCATTGCTTCAAGCACTACTCCCTGAACCTTCTCGCTGCCTTGGCACATGATGGTGCCGCCCTTCCTCTCAGCCCTCTGCTTCGGCCATGCTGCGACGCTTTCCCAGGAGCTGCCAGACGCCCTGCCCCGCATTCCATCCAGGAGTGGTCGCTTCAGCACCTGAGGCAGGCCGACATTACGGCTGGAAGTGCCCAAGCCCACAGACAATCGAACCAGGTGTAAACCCCTCCCTGTGGGCAGAGAGCAGGGTGCCCAGAGGAGCTCCCCGGCCTCCCTCCTGACGGACAGCCGCCCTAAGCTTCCCCTCCTCACGCAGCTCCTCACGCAGGGGAGGTGGCACGCCATGAGCCCTCCAGAAGCCTTGCGCTCCTGCCCTCAGGGCGCAGCAATGCCCTGCCCCGGGAGTGTATGGCACTTGTAGAAAGAGCCCTTGGTGCACCACACCCACCCACACATCCCCCCAAACACACACCCCCCCCAAACACACCCACACACCCAAACACACACACACACACACACCACACACACCCCCAAACACACACCACACCCACACACACATCCCCCCAAACACACCCACACATGCCCACACACACACACACCCCCCAACACACACACACCCACACCCACACATACCCACACACACACACACACACACACCCCAACACACACACACCCACGCCCACACCCACACACATAGACCGGGAAAACCCTCGTTTCACAGCCCCTGTCCTCATAGGAAGGCTCAGCATACCTGAGGAAATACAGCTTCTAAACAAACAAGACATGCTCCTAAACAAGAGATGCTACACCAAAGAAAGAGGTTTGCTGCTTCACAGCAATTATCTTCTTCAGGTTTTTTTCTGTGAGAAACAACTGCTTGCTTTTTAAAATTTTATTAAACTTTAACAAAACTACAACAAAGGACTAAATAAGGAAAAATTACAGCCCTGGGAGCCCCCTGTGACTATCAGCCATGTGGCTCATCTTCAAAATGGATGCTCCCCCTTTTATATCTCTAGCCCCTCCTAGAGTCCTATCAGTTGACTCCTTCCTTGTTGTCCAGTGATGGAGATCACTTTCTTACAACTTGCTTGGAGGTCAATTGTTACTCTAATAACAAGCCAACCCTCCCAAATGCCTCAACTACCAAGGCTGGCCATGGTGTGATAACAAGCTGGGGAGGACATATTACTGTAACATAACCACACATCTACAAAACTTCTCTTAACATACATACAATGTAAAATAGAGCATTAATTATAAGGGGTATCAAAAGTGGGCCCATGGGGCCAAAATACTCATAAAGCATTGATGAACAACAAAAGAGAGAGGAAACTCCAACAGAATGGCTAGAAAGATTGAGGAAAAATATGAAGTAATATTCAGGTATCAACCTGGAAACAGTAGCCAGACAGATCTTACTAAAAACATATTTTGTCACCCATGCATGGCTAGATATACAGAGAAAATTAGAGAAATTAGACAATTGGCAAGAAAGGGAATTGGAGAATCTCTTAAGAGAAGCACAGAAAGTATACATCACGAGAGAGAAAGAGAAAGCAAAAGAAAAGGACAGAGTAATGTTAAATGCCACTAGAAAAGGACAAATTTGTTTTTATTGTAAGGAAAATGGACACTTCAAGAGAAATTGCCCCCAAAGGGAAGGGGACCTGAAGGTTTTTAAGAATGAGCAAAGAGGGGTGGCAGAGGACTAGAGATGTCAAGGGCTCTACCTCCTGGGGACAAAATATCATCAGAAACTCTTAACAAAAAAAGTCCCTGAGACAAGAATTAAAATTTTTGGTGAGCACAGGAATTAAGAACAAACAACTTGTGTTTAGGAATTGAAGGGGGCGTGGGAAGAGTCAAAATATGTACAGGTAGTAGGTGCAAAAGGGGAAGGGTTTAAAAGAATTAATTTATAATATTAACCCTAGAGATTAAGTACTGATCAAATCATGGAAAGACCAGCTTCCAAGCCCTCAGTGGGGCGGTCCCTTCCAGGTACTGCCAACCATTGAATTGGCAGTGTGACTCTCAAGTAGAGATGGAGAGATAACCAAAGAAGCACCAAGAAGTCTGAAGAAGAAAAAAATAGAATCAACTCCCACCAGACAGCTGGAGGACTGTTTTAAGTAATACTTTGGACAGGGAGTTTGAACTGTACTGGTTATTGATGTAATTGTCCTTCTTTAATAGATGGAGATTGCAAGCATCTGTTGAGGGGAAGTACACCGAGGTACACAGAGAACCTTAAGAGGTGCTTAGGAAGACAAGAAATAGAGGTCAAGACCAGGTTGGTCCCCGTGTTCACCACCGAGAAGATTCCATAGCCCTGCTGCAGGCAGCAATCCCCATAGGCAGGGTAAGGTGGGGGCAAAAAGGCCATACCAGACCTCTATCGTTCCTCAGCTGTCTTTTCAACACACAATACAGGTGCAATTAACAAGGACTAGAGGGCAAAACCAAACTGGCCTCCCTACTCGCCACTAAGATACACCTGCTATGGACAGCAACCCCATAGGCATGGTAGACGGAAGTAAAAAGCCATACTGGACCTCTATGATTCCTTTCTTTCTGTCCAACCAATTCATCAATAAGTGGACCTAAGGAGAACTTGAGATTTTTTTCTGTTCCCTCTGTCCTCACCCATATCAACAGATGCTAGCATGACTCTTTCAAAATTTTTTATTTTGAGAAGAGTTAAATTATCAGAATTGAAAAGAAGAGTTAATTGTTTGAGCCAAATGACTTATACAAAGAAAAAGAGGGGGTTGTTATAGATGAGTAATGAGATGGTTGGCTCTCAAAATTAAGGGGTGAACATTATGTATATGTCAAGAGAAGTTTTGTAGATGTATACTTACGTTACTGCAACATGTCCTCCCACTGCATTGTTATCATGGGATGGCCTTGGCAGTTGAGGCATTTGGGAGGGTTGGCTTGTTATTAGAGTAACACCTGACCTCCAAGCAAGTTATAAGAAAGTGATCTCCATCACTGGACAGCAAGGAAGGAGTCAACTGATAGGACTCTAGGAGGGGCTAGAGATATAAAAGGGGGAGCATCCATTTTGAAGATGAGCCACATGGCTGATAGTCACAGGGGGCTCCCAGGGCTGTAATTTTTCCTTATTTAGTCCTTTGTTGTAGTTTTGTTAAAGTTTAATAAAATTTTTAACAGCGAGCAGTTGTTTCTCACACCTCTGCTGATGCCATTTTAATGATTAAAACATGTCCTCTCTTGCCTTCCCCGACAGACTTTTTTCTCTTAGAGTTGCAGGAAATTCCCACTCTAACAGTAGCAGACAGACAGCCTGACATCTGAGCCCAGCCAGTGCTTCAAGATTCACAGAATCTCCAGAACCATGAAGAGGTGGCACCCAATGCTCATAACTCTGCTGATACTCTTTCAATCAACAAAAGGAAGTGTTCCACAATAGAAAGAATTGTCACTAGAAAAATTAAAATACAGTCTCATCACAAGCTTTCTTCCGAAGTTTTCCTGAATAAGTATCAAGGAAAGTTACAGCACACAAATCTCTCTGCTCCTGGAGGCTTCTGATCTACTTACCATTGACGTTTGCCCCTGGCACAGAAAGGGAATCTATTCCAAGCAAGAATGTCATTGAAAAAGATCTCAACATGACACAGTCTCTGATTTCACAGGGAGAAAATAAAGCATGTTTTTTTGAACAGGAGGTAAGAAATCCAGCAGGTAGAAGAGTTAACAGATGAAGGGATCTGCTTTAACAACTCTTATTTTGTACCCCATATGTAGTTTTCCTACCATGTAAATTAAAAGGGACAACAAAGCAAAAAGAGAAAGAATAAAAAAATACCATCAACCTAATATACTCCAGGGCAAAGGGGTACATCATCCCTACCCTCAAATATCTGACTGAAGGTTTTTATTTTAGTATTCAAAGGAGCAAGGAATGATGAGAATAACACCAGGAAAAGGGACTGAAACTAGTTAGTACTGTGTGTATGCAACAGTGTCCTGGTTTAGGGCAAATTTGGGAGAAAACCTCCAAAAGGGGGCCCCCCCACAAATCAAACCCACACGGCATCTCTCCAGAACTGGTTCAGAAAAAAATTCCTGGGAGAGAAGTGGAAAAAACCTGTTTATTTAACAGGCAAAGGACTCAGCACAAAAATGAACAGTACCAGACGACAAAACTCAACTGCCGCTCTGAAGAGATAACAAATTCTGAAAGTCTCTCCTGTGGATGCATGTCCACCCAACAATCACGCGAGCAAGGACTCAGCACAAAAATGAACAGTACCAGACGACAAAACTCAACTGCCGCTCTGAAGAGATAACAAATTCTGAAAGTCTCTCCTGTGGATGCTCGCTCTCCTATCAATCCCTCGAGCACTGGGAAAGGCTGCTGCCCAGACTAGGTCCCCACAGGCCACAAAGTGCAAGCTCTCAGTTCTCCCCAGGTCCCAGTCCGCAGCAGCTTTGAACAGTTCCAAGAAAAGGGAAAGAAAAAAAGACATTCCAGGCAAAACTCTGCCTCAGCCAGCTAAACCAACTGAAAAGCAAAGGAGCACTCTGTTCTGCCCCATCCGTGCCCAGACAACACAATGGAGTTCTGTGTTCCAGCAGCCTGTGGAGGAGTGCAGGCTGAACAAACTCCGTGCTCCCTCTTCTCCCTGCTTCTCTCTCAGAACCAGTCTTGAAGGCACAGAATATAATATCCAGCATTAACAGAACAGACAGCTGGGGATACAAGCATCATAACGCCACCCTAGTGCTGTGTGTATGCAACAGTTTTACCTGTGTTATTAATTACTGGGATATAGCTTTATATGCAGCATTGATTTCCTCTGTTTTTCCTGCAGTAAATGGATGTGGACTAATAATGATTCTTTGATTAGACTGTTTCTTTGATTAGAAGGTTTCTATTACACAAGCAATAAATTATTTTATTATAATAATGTGTGTTTCATTTTTGTCAAGAAGACTTGGGGCATATCAATGCAATCTGGACACAACACTAGAGTTAAATCGAATCAAACATTCTACTTGAGATTTTTACCTCATTCCTTGCACACATCAGGGCCAAGACACAAGAACTTTCAAAAGACTAAGCCTTCACACTTGTCTAAATTACCTGGTCAGCTTTCCAATACTGGAGCAAGGACTTGTGGACGGAGTCAAAATACAGCTTTTACTCCTTTCATGATACCTTGGGCTCTAATCAACATGAAGAAGCTGGTTGTAACAAACTTGATATATTCCAGGAGTATATTATCTCTATCTCTGTACATGCGTTTGAGGGTATTTTTCTATCAGTTTTTTGGTTTCTCATGGACTGGTTTATCTCTGAAGAAATTTTAATTATGCAACAAAATTGCATCATCTTTGAAAATAGATTTCTCACCCTTAAGACTTTTCCCTCTAAGGCATATATTACCAGCAATAACAGACTAAAAATATAAAAGAAAGTTTTTAAGTGAACTTCCTTGCCCTAGTTATTTGAAATGGTTAAATCCCATGCCAGTAACCTCAATACACATTTGGCAATATGCCTATACTCTATATCATTGTGAACAGAACTTCTCCCAGCGTTGCTGCCATATAGAATTAAATAGGAGATTTTTCAGAAGCCAAGCAAAAATATTTGCTTGGTCTATGAAAATGGAGCGGAGTAAATCAAAGAGCAGCAATTCACCCCTGTCTAGCATATGCTAGATGAGCCTTGTGGTTAAATATCACTTTGTTATCTTCCACCTTTAGAAGCACATAAAACCTGAACATTAAAAAGAAGGTGTGTAACAAACTGAGTAGATAACATAAGGCATGGCTTATTACATTAATACTACTATCATGAAGGGACCTGATTTTAAGCACATTCTGAGTAAGTCCTGCCTTAAATTCCCCTATTAACAGAGCCCCTCTTCCCCTACTGATCATACGTAATGAAACAGTAGTGAAAATCAGGAAGATCACAAGACAAAACTGGGAGCTCACCTAGTAATTACATCTCCTGGGACTCCTTTACGTTTTACCTTAGGAAACTACAGGTCATCACCATCCCCTTTATTTGCCTTTTACTTGTTTGAGCAAATATTTCTGCCTACCAATTTGTAAACATAGTGATTCCCATAGTTACAGTTTTCTGTAAATGTAATGGCTAAAAATCAATAGTCACTGTAATTCTTTTGAAGTTCATTATAAATTTCAATGCAACCAGAACTAGTTAAGATCCCCTGGCTGCAATGACTCAACCACATGAATAAATCTACACAAATGAATAACTATTTTGGGGTCAATGCAATTTTTCACCAGTGTGAAGAAAGTTTCAAAGATCTTTTTATAAACCAAAGATTAGGAACAAGGCAAAAACCCTCCTGGGAGAATTAACACTTTTGTATATTCACTGCTGTAGTTTTGCTCTGACCCATTTTCTAGGAACAACTGTTTAGTCTGTCATAGATTTCTATAATATCCCCTATCTGACTGCATGCTCAAGAATGCCTCCATTCCATCACAGCGGGAGGAAGCCATACTGAGGGCA
>NW_005054488.1:418583-434516 GCF_000277835.1 Geospiza fortis | reverse complement strand
GAAAATACTGTTGTTGAGACAGTGCGAGAAGCTGGCACAACTTCCAATGATTCCTTGTTTGGCAATGCAAATGCGCTCTTGTCAATCAACTGTAGTTCGTTCCCCGTTCCAGAAGGTTCTATGCTTTCTGTTCCCCTGTTGGTTCTCCTTTAAAGACCGCCCTCATTCCACTCCCTCATTGGTGTAGCCCATGTCACCCCACCTCAACTGCTCCCTGGCCTCCCTTCCCCACTGGATAGTTTGTATCCTGACCCCTCCTACCTTCCGCTGGTTATTTACCCTGGCCCCTCCCTTGTTCTGGGTTCTGCCACTGATCTCCTTCAGCTGTGGTTGTGTTCGTGCGTGCGTGCCCTGCTCCTCTCCTTACCCTCACCCGATCTGGACCCTCAGACCTATCCTCAGTAAACCCTGCTGGATCTACTCCGTGTCAAGAGCCGTCCTTCAGCTCCTGGTCGCGCACGCCCCACTACACCCGGGCCTGAGTGCAAGGTGGGCTGGGGGAGCTGGTCCCCCGTGCCCAGAGGGGATGGCTCTCTGAAGGGTTACCACCCCAACAGCGCCTGCCATGGGGGCTGCCCCACACATCGCTACTTTATTCAAAAGTCTAACGCTCTTTAACATTCAAGTGGTATCTTTCCAGTTGCACTAAGGAGACTCAGTTATCCCCTTACACCATAGAAATAGCAGGCCCCTGTGTTACCTGGAAACATTAAACCAAATGAAGTTGTTTTCCTTATCTCTAAATCTTTGTTTTGAAACAGCGACCACAGGGAATCCACTGCCCTGCTCACCAACAGCAGAGGGGAAGGGTAATACACCAACTTCTGCAGCACAAATCCCAAATGTTTTCTAAGCTCATGCTGGTCTTCTTAGATCTAAAATCTCTCCCCAAAATGCAGTGCAGAATCGTTCAGGAAAGAAAGTCTCCAGCATATACAAAGAAAATGGCTTGTGTTTCTGCTGCCTTTGACAGATCTGCTGAGCAGCAGCAAAAAGCATTTGGCAGCACTAATCAGGTCGTGTCTGGAGCCCAGGAGCTGGCAGGGAAACTGAAGAATTGTGTCTCCAGAAACCACCAGGTAGTTTTTCACAGAAAGAGTGGTCAAATACTGGAATCATCTTCCCAGGGAGGTGGTGGAGTCACCATCCCTCGATGTGTTTGAAAAAAGACTGGATCTGGCACTTGGTGCCATGATCTAGTCAAGGTGTTAGAAGATGGGATGGACTCGATGATCTTAAAGGTCTCTTCCAACCTAGAAAATTCTGTGATTCAATGACTCTGGCACATGCCATCATTGTCTTCCTGGCAACATTGTTCTCTTGCAGGAGTCTGCCAATTAGATAAAGATTTTGTGGAAAAGCTGAAACAGCAAAGCCCGTTTCTTAGGAATGCTAAAGGCTGCTAAAAATCAATGGATGGCCAGCATGTAGGCTGTTGTCTCCCACAGCTTTGCATATCCTATGTCTGGCTGAAAACTCAGTAATACAATTACTTTATTGGCAGATGTCAATGAACACTTCTTATTCTCTATAATTTTAATTGAAGTGCCTTCTCAAAATGAGGTGTTTAACACTACTATGTTTTATGTCAAATATTTTACTACATATTTTTCTTTTACAGTTCACTAGGACAAATTGGGAAACACCAGACATCCCTTCTATCACAAATGACATTTTACCACCCTTGCTTCCCTTTATTTTCCTTTCAGTTTAGACACAGCACATCATCTCAAAGTGCTCCTACGTCCAGCCCAAAATTCAGTTGGGTTACTCACATATCATACTTTTGTAAGGTTCCACGAACAGATCTTTCACAGGGAAGAGGGAAACATTCAAGCTACAGCAGGAGATAACGTTCAGTCTTTTCCACTGGTAGACAATTAAAATTTCTAAGATTCTAGTTTGCATGGCAGCATCAGTTTAGCGGGAGTCAGGATGAAAGCTCTCCTTTGCACGGTTTTCCATAATTCTCCATTTCATGACTGTTGATTTCCCCTTGGAGGTCAACTCCCACACAGAACACAGCAAGCCATGCAGACCTCCAGCCTGAGTTATGTCACCCTGTCACACACCACTCATCTCCAAGCAAACGAGAAAAGAATAACCAGACCAACTGTCACGTAGGGCTGTTTTTCTCCCCTCTCCAGCACGGCAGCACTGATGGAGTTGCCCTAAGTAGGCTAGCATGGCGTGAAGCCAGCTTACGTAACCTAATGGAAATTACATGCCAGGAGATGAGGGGCTCCTGAGTGAGGGGAGCATTCCTTGAGGGCCCTGTAAACAAAGCACTTCCTTGTGTAGTGAGGCACTGTGCTACGTTGATCCCTTTTCACTGCTTTGAAGTTGTATATAATCAATACAACAGTATAACAAGGACTGAAAGAGCGGCTGCAAATGCCTTACTGTTGCCATATACACCATTATACACGTGCCACTGCAGACCCAGGCTTTTACACTGCCTCAGAATGTTGTTGTAAAGTTATTTTTCTAAATCAGTAAAGAACATAATCTACAAATTATCTTACAATTAAAGACGTAAATTTTTATGTTTCTGAAATAAGAATAAAAGCCTTTTAAGGCTGAGAGAAGAAAGAAAAAAAAAGAAGCAATTGCAAGGTCAAGGTTTCTGTTTCAAAAAACAAGTATTTGAAATCCATGGCCCTATTGTCTTCAACCACACTTAAACTCTAAACTACTTATCAGTTTTCAGATAGAAACCCTGGATTATAATTTTCAAAACTTCTGGTCAACCCACTGCAAGACATGATTATCTTTTACTACCAGAAGCAATTTAATACTACCCCATTACAGTGTCTGAAAGTCCAAAGATCCTCTGAGTTTTACCACAAGACAGGTGGATCACATCTCAGTGATCCGGACAATGTGCTTCCCCTCCCTCAATAGGGTCTTACTGCAGAAGACCTACTGCAGTAGATACTTCAATAATATTGCTCCAGAAATTCCCAATAAACCCATAAACCTTGCTTAAAACTCAGTTTTATACACTGACTCCTGCTATGGTTTGTTGTGTATTTATAGTGCAGATGATGGTATTATGCAATGAGGCTCACTCTTACTGTCATGACAATGGGAAAAAAACATCCTTGCACATGATTGAAGGAAAAATGGGACAGAAAGAAAGAACTTGAGACAAAACTGATGACAACCTTATAGCACAATATATACACACTGTCACTGACTATGTGTTCTTCTGCAGCATTTTACCTTATATCCACTTGAAAGTCCTCAAAGTCAGTCTTTGATGGGTTTTTCCTTATAAACTATTTTTATAATAAACTAGTTGATTCTTACATACCTGTATGCAATCCAAAATTATTGAGAAATTTATAATAATAGAAACTATAATTTGAAGTACAGTTATTTCCTTATAATTAACTTTGCTATGCATTTTGACAGGCATTCTTTAAGATTGAAACGATGACATTTATGAACACAATTTTAAATTAAGCTTACTCTTGCTGATGAAAAATGGCTCCCTATTGCATAGCCTTCAGTTCTCACTGTCAAAATAATATAAAACCCTCATGTTCTTCTGTCAGAAACTCATCCTGCAGATTTCTTTAGTGTTTCTCCTGGTAAAACAACTTTTGTGTTTATACCCAATTCTGAAATCCTTGACGTTACACAGAAGACTTTTCTTTACACCCTACTGAAATACAGGAAAGCCTTTTGCTCTCATAAAGCTTTAACTATTTTCAGTGCTATGCTATTTCCACAAACTTAGGGTTAGTGATAGCAAAGGGCCTGCAGGCAAGAGCTAGAAGAGGCATCAAATCACCTGGAATTTTCTCTAAGAAATATGAAGTGCAAAAGCAATGAAGTCTAAAATGCAGTGGCTTGTCTGGGCTGTTAGGACACAGCCTGAGCAGACCCTTTGTGGTCTGAGTGCCAGCAATACCATTCCCTCTCTGCATCTCCATGAGGAAGGCTGAAGGAACAGATTTACCGGTACCCTTCAGAGGCCTTGTACAGCACCAAGGATGGCTCCACAGCAGCTAAGAGCATTTTGGCTTCCGTGTCACACCTCAGACACTGCTCTGTAGGCTGGGAGAGATCTCAGGAGTGATCCATCAGCAGCTTTCTGTAATGCAAAATGAAGCTGATAAAAGCAGGGTGTAGTATGCAAACTTGAAGGCACATTGAGCTTCAGAAAGTTTGTGTGCCTTTAGCTTAGAGTTACAGCTGGGTGATAATGCCTCCTTTATTTCTCGCATGTCCACATGAAAGTCATATAGTAGTAGCTTCAGATATCCTAAATCCTATCTGATATTTTTCAGTTTTCACCTCCATCAAGGCTACCATGTTAGAAATACCAGATACGGGTCTGTGAAAAGTTCAGTAGATTTGTTCAGGGATATTGTGATCCGAAGATTTAAATGCTGTGATCGTACTGAAGAGAGCCATGAAGCAATCTCCTTTTCTGTTGTCATCTTAGTGATGAGATGTGTACTTTAATACCAAGATAAATCCCTTAGTACCATGATGCCCAGACTGCCATGTGCAAAATAAGGGCCATAGTACCAAACTCCACAACCCAACAGTGCTTTGAAGTGGTACCTAACGAGAGGTTCAAAGTCCAGTGCACGCAGGGTATCACAGCCAGCAGCAAGACCCAGCTCTGTGGAAGGCAAGGCACAGCTCAGGAGGAGCTGGGCTCTCACACCCTCCAGAGCCACACACAGAACCTCCCACACACCGTGGGTTAGGTGACGCTGCAAGACATGGTCTCATGAGGGGGCAGACTATAGGGGTAAACATGTTTAATGATATTTAATGACATTCAAAGAACTGAGTTATTACGGTGACATCAGCTCTCCACACCAGGGAGGCCTCAGAGTGTGGCAAGCGACTATAGTCCAGCAGAGCAAAGCCAAGGTTGTTTAAAATGCTGCGTTTATATTCTAGTCTAGCCTACAAAATTGGTGTAGCTCAAAAGAGCAACATTTCAAATGCACTGACATAGCATTTGGCTTTCAGGAAGGAAGTTTTTAAAACTTCCAAACATCCTTGACATGCTGTGCTGAAGTCACTTTTAAGCTTTCCACAGCAAAGTCACCTCAGCTTTGCTGATTTGCAGTAATGAACTTACTTCTTCCTTCCATGATTGTGTATTGTTTAGTGGCTTTGCTTACAACACTGACCATTATGAGCCACTCATGCTTCATGGCACCTTGGCACAGCAATTCATTATACAATAAACCATTTCAAAATACCTGAGTCACAGAAATGTGATAATATGTGGTCTAGCATTCTTTTGACTCTTAAACTTCAGATTTACAGTTACAGTTTCCACTCGTGGGAGCTACAAGGTTTGGGTTCCACTTGGATCTCATCAGAAGAAACCTCAGGTATTTTTCCTGAAGAACTAGAATATGAGGAAGCAGGATTTCCATGGTAGTTACAGAGTAGCTGAGAATGCTGCTAAGCAATAAGGATTAAACACTCAAAAAGTCTGGGCAATTAAGGTGTCTCAACAGCAACAATTGCTTTTAAATGCAATCCTCTGAAATCTCTTGGCTATATTAACAAATTCATGAAAAGGCTACAATACGAACGTTTAGATGCTGCTCAAAACTAAGCAGTTCAGTGAATCTTTGTTAAATCATTTTGCTTTTATGCTGTTCCCATCCAGATCAAACCTGCCTGAGCTGCTTTTAAAAGTAGTTTAAATTTATAACTAGCTAGGAACTCACAGGTATTTTCATAAAGTATTTTACTTGAATCTCAAGAGATGCTCCAACAACAATGAAATAGGAAACAAAAAAAGCAAGATTCAATGTTCCTGTTTACATTTGCAAACTAGACTAGATGAAATATGAAGCAGTCCTCAATGTAAACAACTCTTTCATACATTTTAATAAAGAAATTACATTATCCAAGGAACTGCCCTTAGATAGCAAGGGAAAATTGGAAAGTAAAATGCATGACATTTCAAGCAAGTAAAAATGCATTGACATTTTATTCAAAGCTCTATCAAAATAAATAAGGAAAACCTTCTCAATCTGCCAATTATTTTGGGTATTAAAAGGGGCTGGGGGGAAAGGCCAGTCTTTGGTTTATACCACATCAGTTCTACATACAGAAGGCTCCATGTGGGAGTTTTTATGCTGAGTCCAGCTTAACATCCCTTTGAAATATAAAGAGGGAGCCATTACACAAAATACTATAACAAGGTCCTGGCCTGTTTGCCTCTTTTCTTGCGTACCTTCTCTCATCTCTCATAATACTTCTCAAAGTGAAACAGACAGTCCCATCAGCTTTGCTGTGCACAACCTGCTTCATAAAAATTCTATTTCTTCATGTCACACAATTGTTCTTCTTGCACAACCTCTGTTCTTCTGAAAATGTACGTTTTTTTTAACACTGAATATGTGGAAATATCTCTTATTAATATTACAATTACTTGTTGAAAGAGACAATATTGCCGTGTTTTTTAATATATTCTGTTACATAAAATATTCAAGACTTATCAGGTTCCTGTGCAAATTCATACATCTGCTACAAAATATTCACATGTTCAGATACACTACTGCAATACAAATATCACAAAATAATACCCCAGGTAATCTATAGCACTATCCCCAGATATGGTATCAAAACACGAGCCAATTTACATTTACAGCTCTGGAATTGTATTCCAGGTTTGATGAGTAGTCACACAAAGGCTGTGAGACCAATCTGTCTGTTGCAAGACATTTAAATTCCCTCTTTCACATGCTATTCAAACAAAAGTGAACATCCTGTGACACCTAAATTGCCTTTGATTCCCTACTACTGGATTTTCATCAGTTTTTCTCCTTTTTTTTTAAATTAAAAACAAGTACACACTGTTATATGACTATCCCTTAGCCAATGATATTTACAAACAGCCTTGTAATAGCGTGCTCTGTGCAGCAAGAATCTCACCTGATGCCTCTCTTCACTCCAGGTGTTTCTGACTGACTCAGCCTCTAAATGCTATAGCTGACCCCTCACCTTTCCTTGTTCCCCCTAGGTCGCAATGCCGAGCCCCTGCCGTGCGCTCCTCCGAGCACCGGGAGCGTCCCTTCATCCTGCTGAGTGCCAGGGAAGTCCGGCTCACTTCCTCAGCTCCTCCTCCACACCCACGGAGCCCAACGAGGGCTCTTCCAAGCAGCCAGGTTCACACTCCCAGCATCACTGACACCTGCATATGTTCTGCCAGAAGCGTCTATGATGCTGTCAGCAAGTCAGCTCCCCTGTGCTTTCTGTTGCTACAGAAAGACTTTTAGCAGTTCGGCTCTATTACAACCACACTTACTGCTGAAAGCCATGAGATAACCTGTATATTGGACAGGAACCAGAACTAGGCTAAGTGACTGAAAAGGCAGCCCGTGTTTTATCAAGATGGCTGTGGGAACTCAGCACATCACTTCGGATGTGTGGAGCCTCCCGAGACCACGTCGAGAGCCGAGACCCCATTGGGGGGCTCGGAGATCTTGGCATGATGCCCGGAACATTTGGTGGCTGGACTTTGATCCTGCAAATGAATTGCCAGTTTGGTATGAGGGCTGGAAGGTCACACAGGTTTAATGGGTGTATCTACAAGGTGCACACGGGGTGAAAATATGTTTTAAGATTTTTGGTATAAGGGTAATCGGGACAAGATGGAGGGAACAGGGCGTGTCTCATCCTTCTTTCTTCTTCTTGTTCTCCATCTTCTGCTGTGATGTTGGCACTTGGGGATTGGTTTAGAGTAGAAATGCACTGTCTAACATAGGTGATAGGTATTGGAAAATAAAAGTAAATATGATGTACGTAGTTTATAGTATAAAAGGGCAGCACCGCCTCGGGGAGGATGGAGAGCGTTGTGGCTGCCTTGCTGGTCAGACCTCTGTCCGGCAGGGAGAACATTCTATAGATAAGATACAATAAACAATCCGAAGATCGAACTCCAGAGAGTCCAGTCTCATTCTTCAGAGCCTGGGGCTGTTCCCTGGACCCCCCAACTCACCTCGGGGGCAGAGAACAAACAGCCAACCCCGAGAATGGCAACAGAGACCAATTCTGAAAGTCATCAGTGAAACTGTACCTGAGTCAGTTCCCTCCTGCTAAGATGCTGGGGTGCAAACTGGCAGCCTGGCTAGCCAACAGCCCCAGCCAGCAGTCGGTGGGGCAGCTGTCTGGGTGCTGCAGCGCTCTGGGTCCGAGGCTGGCTCGCACGGACAGCTGCCTAGGGTGACCTCCCATGGCTGTTGGTGGGGAGGCTGCACCCCTGGACGAGGCCGAGAGAGTCCCAAGCGACCGACAAAGAAGAGAGAGGCAGGCAGATGTCCACAGCAAAGTGGTCAGTTCATTCAACCAGGGAGAACACAAGCGGGCAAACGCCCTGAGGGCAGGGTGCAAGGAAATTATAAAGGAAGGTGGCACCCTTCCTCGGGCAAATCAAAGTACAGAACCAAAATGAATGACACACAAGGGAACCAAGGGGAATAAGTTGGGAAGGGGCCCAGGCCCCTGAACCAATCACCCTATGCCCCAGAGAGAAGAATCTGGAAAACTGGGATGGAGCACGGAATGATGGACAGGGAGCCTGGAAGGGGAAAACCAAATAGATACATGCAAATCAGCTGAGGGACAGGGGAGGGATAAACTGAGTGGGGGGTGTAACTAAGGAGACAAGGGAGGGGATAGATGACTGACACAAAACTACACCTGCAAGGGCGGGAAAGGGAACCCTGGGCAGAACCATTATTAACTTAGAAGGAAGGAACGGAGGAAAAAGGGCAAACCAACTTGAATTAATATAACTAATAACTGAACAGTGCAATACAACGGATGACTGACACAAAACTACACCGGCAAGGGCGGGAAAGGGAACCCTGGGCAGAACCATTATTAACTTAGAACGGGGGAAAAGGGGCAAACCAACTTGAATTAATATAATTAATAACTGAACAGTGCAATACAATGAGCAAACTAAAGAACACACTACAACGCTAAGAGTTCTCCATTTTGTAACTATCTCAGGTGCCCATGAGTTCAAAATCCTTGTGCTGTTTAAGTGCCCATACATGCACATACAAAGGACACAGAAGAGTAGCAAGACAAATCCTTTATGAAGCATCATACCAGGGCCAGCCAAGTCTCGTCCATAACACTATCAACTTCCAAAACCCAATTTCCACTGGGGCCACAAGAGCACAAACAGGAGAACTCAGAAGCTCTCTCTCTCAGAAGCTCTCACCCATATCTAAGAAAACAAGGACAGAACAAGCATCTCTCTGTAACACAAAGATGAGCTATGCTTCTTTCATACATAGTTTAAATGTTTTAGTCTCTTATCTCAGGCATCCTTATGAAACAAGAATTGTGGTGCACTCTCAAGAATCTAGAAAATTACCATATTTTGTGTCTACGCTGTGTTCACTCCAGAGAAATCCTTTACAGGACAGAAAACACCACTGAGCATTCAACGATTTAACAGCCTTCCCGCCACTTGGTCACTGTCCTTAGATGTCAAAAGCACTCCACAACAGTGTAGGAAAAAGCAAGATGGAAGAGCATCACCCACAACAGCAAGGGTTTGCACTGGTGACAGCAGACAAGATAAAAGCCTCAGTGAAGTCTGGTTTGTTTGAAAGACACAAGGTTATTTTAACAAAGTTATTGTACCACCTAAAAATAACTGAATAATGTAATCCAATTCCTAAAATCCAACTGCACAAATCCAATATCTCTAACCATTCTTTTCATTTAATGCATTAAAAATGCCTGATTTCATTGCAATATTTTTTGCACTAAAGCAGCAAGCCATAAACTCTCCAGCAAATGAAAACAAATTTAAAATTTAAATGAGAACTAAGTCAACAATTTGGTGATACAATCATGTATTTTCAATTAGGTATTCAGAGTCTGCAAGTGAATTTGTTTAGGCCAACATATCAGCATCATCAACAAAAAAAAAATCATCATAATTACCACTTTCATCTGGCAGAAATTAGTAGCAGATGTTACAGAACTTTTCCATATTTATATTCATAGATGCTTGACATTCCCCCATTGAGTTCAAAATACGAAAGCACAATGAATAATAGCCCTATGTTTTGAATCATAATCTGCACTTACTTTCAAGTCCCATTCTGGACTGCAGCAGCCGCTGCTTTTCAGACTCAGTCTGAGCAAGACAATTTGCTCCACACAGAGGACATGAAACACTGAAAGGGAACATTGGCTTGCAGGTGAATTACTGCCCAACCACTGTAAATGTTCCCTGGCCACTCTGACTTCTGTGGACACCACACACTTTACATCATCAGTAAGAAGTCTCAGTCCTACTCTGTAGCCCCCTGGTAACCAGAATATTAAATTTTACTTGTAGAATTGGACATGTTTCTAAATTATGTACAGCAAACTCTTCTACATTAGCCCAACCAGACATACAAATACAAATTTTACTGAGTGATGATAAGTTTTGTGATTCCGGGTTGAAATAAAACAAACTCAAAAAACAATGCATGGAGGAAAACAAATGAATACCACAAACCTCCACAATAACAACTCATTAGCTGTCCAAGCAAAAATATCCAGATTATCCCCCTTCTTTCTGCTGGTTAGGAATCATATATCTCAGAGGGGTGACAAAGTATGGGAAGGGCAGAAAGGAAGCTTCTCTTATGTACTTATCAAATGACGAAACTCAAATTTCTTAACATACCTACAGATTTTTTTTTTGCTTTCACATTACTACATCATCCAGGAACTATGTGTACTGAAGGTAGCTTTTTTTTTCTTTTCTTCTTCAAAGAAGTAATTTTTCAATAAATTTATTTACTGCATTAACATGAGCACTCAGACAAGAGAAGTGGCAGGGACCTGTGGCAAGGAGCACACAGAGAGGAGACAGCTGCCTTTTTCTTGGATGCTGCATGTGTTTCCACTGCTTCCTGAGATACAGCAACCAGGGATTAAAATGCAAAGCACCCACCCTATAAAGATGTAACAGGAACAGGCAGATTTGTTCCCACATCTTTCTAAATCTCCTTGCTCTCCCCGATGATATGAATTCTCCAAGACCACCCTGCCATGTTTTCCTAGTTTGCTGTTCTGCACTCTGGCCCGGTCTGGCCCCAGGCTGGGCAGTGTGAGGACTCCCAGCACACCCACAGAAGAGGCTGGGGAATGCTCCAGGGAGAAGGCAAGAGGAGTGGGGAGAGGAAAATGAGCCCCACATCTTAATTTTTATTTTCCTTCTAATCAGACAGGTACACCTTCCAGCATCCTAAAAGATACCTCAGGGACACAGAGAAAAAACCTAGAGAAGGCGGCAGTGAGGACAAGAGAAATTACAAGATCAATCGTGGCACTCTAGCAAGAAGTAAAAAGAAAGTCATGGTGCCTTAGATAAAATACTAACAACTCACAGCTAGCAAGGTAGAGAAAAAGTCCTGATGTGCCCTTAATTCCTATTTTACAGTACACAACACAAGCAAAAGACTGCATTGTAGAAAAAAATATACAGACCATATAAACTGGTAATAAACCTGAAATATTCATGCAATGTCACTCTGTCAAAGCATGTTTAGTCTACCAGCTAAAATACTAGCAAGAAAAATTCCACAGCACTGCAGTTCTCCCATTTATGACTGAAAAAAACCAGAAATACAAGTTTTGTCTCACCAAAATCCTGTATTTCCTTAAAATTACAGATTATTATACTTCAGTTAAAATGTAGGGAGGGAACTATATTAATTTGCATCTGATTACAATTAGAAATAGCTATAAATCTATACTTGGGAGTTAAATATTCCTGCAAACAGGTGTACAATGTCAACATTTATTGAACTAGATAAAGGGTATGCTATTTGATGTTAAAGTAACTGGATATCAAGATTGAAAATGAAAAAAAATCGCTGTATATATATCTTTAAATATGTTTGATTGGTTTAAATGGAGATACATTTATAATTTTGAGTTAATGATGAATAGCAATGTTTTTAATGCAATATAAATTGTTTCTGAGAACTGGGAATACATGGAGCTTTGTGTTGTTGGTTTATTTGGGGGTCTTTGTTTCTTTTGGTTTTAATACAGAAAAAAAAAATAGCTCTCCTTGCAAGCATCTGTAAGCAGAGAGACTCTGCTCTCATCCCCAACAACTCTTGCTATTTTCAAGATACAAATGCAAGAAAGCACTTCAAAACTGCACAGCATAGCCATAAGGCTTTTATCACAATTCTTGTAGGTCTCCTGTTTAATGAAATACCAATAAGACGGGAAGAATGTAATTATAAACAGTAACCTGGAGGGCATGAGAGCAGGAACCAGTTGTACTGTTCCCAAAGCTGGCTCAGACATCTAAGAGAAAGATAAATCTGACAGAGTGTGAGCATTGTAATATTAACTATTAATGCATTTTAATCAATGTTTTCTAGATTGTTCTGGGAGATGTCATGTAGCAGGGGAAGGTAGCAAGCACTCCCATACCCACTGAACTCCCCTTTACTTTTCATACAATACTCCTGAACATTTGTCTATAAACAGTATTTTTTACAAACACAAAAGTAAAGGTGTCTCATGTCTATCAGCTGCAGTATCCATGGGGTAACTCTGCACCCTCTGGAACTCATTCCTGATTCACAAGGCAAGAATCTCTTCCTTCCTCAACTATGTGCCATTCATATTCATTTTTCCTTTTGTGTTCTTGATATTTTCAAACCCTTACGCTACCCACAGATAAACATACCCAGCAGAATGCAGGAAGATCCACAAATTTTCAAATAATTAATCTCTCCTTTCAAACAGTTTTATTTTACAAGTAAAGAGTTTCTTCTTCTATCAAGTGAAATTTTGAAGAAGTTCTTTGTTAGAAAGCTTGACACAGAAGAGATACATGAATTGCCTGGCCTCCCTAAAGACAAGCAGGAATATTATTTTGTGACTCATGCACCAAAAAGATGTTGAGAGGGTGGGTTACACTCCATGGCTGTAGGGATTCCAAGGATTTCATTACTATGAAAGAACCAAGTACCACATAAACAGAGGTCATCTATCATATACAAGGAACATGGCTGTTCCTCTCAAAATGGGTGTTACAGGGTAACAGACAAACCAATTACATGCGTTTCATATTACATCAGGTCACGGAGAAGCACAACACAACCACTGTGAAAATGAAAACGGGGCAATTGTATCTTAGGGTATGTCTTACACAAAATTCCAGTTCCCATTCCCATTTAAAAAAGGGGGATATGGAGAGTGGAAAAAAAATCCTCTATTTTAACTTCTCTCTACTCAAGTACACGTTCACCTCATTTTTTGACAGTAGTTTCCTCTTGGAAGCAACTATTTGCATTTCCAACTGTTTTTTGTCTTTTCTGCTGGACAGTGTTAATCAGGCTGAGGATTTGCATAGTTCCATTTGTCTGAAGCACAGCTGTTCCAGCTTGCACAGGTACCTGCCCACACAGGCAGAGCAGATCAGAACAACAAACATTCCCCCCTCCCCAGAGAATCCAGGAGCGAGGGCCAGTGTACTCTGCGGACAAACAACACATCTCAAAGCACAGTCATGTGTGATGTCTACCCTTGACAAGTCCAGGCAAAAAGGGGGGACATACATTTACTCTAGGAAGGGATTTTCCAGTGTCATACACAGCAGGTGGCATGGGAAGATGACAAGGAGCCAAGGAAATGTGTCCGTGCGAGCGCAGGCTCCCCTGTGCAGATCCATCGGTCCAACGCCACAGAGCAAAGAAAGGCTCCTGTCCCTGCCGAGTGGCACTGCCCCACAGCACAGCAGCACACAGCTGCCCAGGGACAGCACACGCTCACGCTGTGCCACGCCAAAACCTACCTCAGGGAAAGCCAAACAAAAGCTTCCTGTGTTTGCCCAAGGTGCTCAGCGCCATGCAGGGACACTTCCTTGGGTTCTGGCTCTCGTGACTGTGCACAGTCATTGTTCATGTCACAGAGAGTTCAGAGATCTGAAAGCCTTCATTTCCCTGCTCAGAGCTCCATGTAATCCCTCCAAGAGTTATTCTCTGTGTTTCAGCATTCCATAATAAGTCTTTCCATATCTGAGTTTTTCCTTCACTGCTTGCAAACTGACATTGTTTAAAGTCAGTGAAGCAGAGAATGCAAAAGACTGAAGTAAATATAGCTAGAGCTAGACTGCCTGATTTAGCTTCAGAAAGGGGGCTGGAGAGACAAAGAGCTGTGAAAATTACACACATTACAATGCTAATTAAACCTTGTCTCTTCCATCTCACTAGAATATTTCAAGTTTTCTACAAACTGTAGCTCAATACCAACTTCAGAGCAATCTGTCACTTCGAAGCTTCTCAAATACCCAAGTATAGACGTCTAAGCCTAAATTTAGTCACCTATTTTGAAAATTTTTATCCTGAAAGGGATTCTGGAGGAAGCTTCTCAATTGTAAATTAGGGTTTGGGTGCATGTTCAGACTGAAGCAAAAGACATCATTCAGGAGCAGAGCTTGTTTACTTTAAAATGTCTGTACATCAGACCTGTGCTTTCAATCACACATTCTCACATATTTTTAAAGGGATGTAAGATTTGGGATTAATGGGGTAGGAAATGCAGAAGAGTGCATTTTGGGAACTTCTCCCACACAAGAATAAAAAGATTGCACTGTATGGTTTTGAAATACTAGTAAGAAGACAAATCCAATCCCACAGAGAAAAGTTATCCTTAATTAAGCAGTACAAAGCCATCTGTGACAGCCTGGTTGATAAATCACAGCAGAGTGGCTGACAACAACTACAGCAGTAGAACAAAAAAGCCTAAGTGGCTGGATGCAATCAACATTCAGAGATAGATAAAACATCTTGCACGTGTAAAAAATGCCTTGGTTTTGCTGCTCTTTAGGACCAGAGTTGGTCAGGAAGAACCAACTGGGCTCTCAGTAAACATTAGAAACCATCCATGCATCCTGTGAGTTGCATATTAAATAATACTGAAAGCTCACATTGGAACTTAAACTATTAGGAGAAAATAATGGAAACTATGCATGGAGAGGGGCCAGTAAGGATTGGATTGCAAAAGAAATTATCTGAATCAATGAAACTGTAAATGGAACATACTAAAAGGAAATCCAATTGCTGAAGCAAATTTATTTCCACTGAGAAAACTAACCTTTACTTTTAAAGTTATTTTCTACTTCTTCCTGAGTTTTTTAAGATTCTTCATTTTTGGCCAGATACCTTTTGCTAATTCAGCATTGTTAGCGTAACTGTTGGATTTGTGGAAAGTTCTAACCATGAGCAGAATACAAGATGCAAGCCCTGAGGAAGAGCTGAGGGCTGTCTGCTATGCCAGATCCTGTAGTTGTACACCTGAATTAAAGCTCTCACTCCCATTCACTGCCTTTGTCACGGAACATAAGCAATGCTGAATGCTTGCACAGCAGATAAGCCCTAGAACTTGGTTGTTTATAGAAAACACTTTTACAAACCTTCATTAGACTCAGGATGACTGAGTTTATTTGATTTTAGTAAACAACATTACACTTTTAACTGTTTTATTATTTTAAAATAACAGAAGTGTAGGACATTTTAAATCATGAAGTGCATAGAAATTTCAAATTGAACATCAGGCATTAGAAACCTTTTTCTCATTTTCCAAGGAAAACAACTGGGCACCTACAGAACCATTTCAAGATGCTCTTTAAATTATAGTCATATTTTATACAGTGAGTAAAGCTGTCAATTCCTGACCTCACAGAGCAGGCAGCCAGAAAACTAACTAAGGCTTCTGCCTATAATGAATTGCAAAAGATGGATTTAAAAACTAAATTGTTTAGGCCTAGCTTTAAAATTAACTGAACTATGGTTTAACTTACATTATCAAATGTGAATCAAATTATTTTGTGGGTTTCACAGCTTGTTTCAATACTCTTTCATCACAGTATGTTCAGACTGTTCTAATCAGTAT
>NW_005054488.1:387031-418567 GCF_000277835.1 Geospiza fortis | reverse complement strand
AAAGGGGAACACAGCAGAAGGAGAATTTAGAAGCATTGTGGTGGAGAATAAAACCTGGCTTCCAGTTTCCAAGTCACATAGACCATGAAGCACTGACAGATACAAAAACTGCAAACAAACCAGCTTTCAGGGCCTGGCCTCTCAATCTTTTACACCCACATAGAACCTCATGTGCATGTGGGACATTGTTCAACTCCAAGTCAGTCGTGCTGTACAGGGATTTTTACTGACCAGAACAAGCTTTTGGTCATTTAAGTTCACATTTTCTTCACGTGAAAATCACAGAGTCCGCTTTAAATGTCTGGGGGAATTGCAAGGGGTTGCTACAGCTAAAAGATCACTCATCTGAGAAAGAGCAATCTCAAGATGCAAAGAGCAGACTTAATTTAGTTTGCAGCGGAGTTATCCCAATCACATCCATATGAATAATAAATGCAAGCACAGACTGGGGCAGGTGAGACACTGTGGCCAGTGCCCAGCCCCCCCACATTCACACTACACCAGAAGGGAGGACACGCACAGGAGACTGTCATCACCCCACCTTCTCCTGAAGAAAGAGGATGAGGAGCTCACATTGATCTTAACATAGACCAGGACCAAGATGTATTTAATGGTTACCAACTTGTTTAAAGCAGTAGCAAATTGCTGATTTACAGAACCGCACGATCTGTTGTTGACCTTAGAAACCCACAAAGAAGACAGGGACCATCGTGATTCCAGCGTCAGGTTTACAATTACCCACATGAATATATAGAAGGGGTACTCCAGCCGGTATTAGAATAAGAACAACATTCTCAGTTGGTGCTTTTTCCCTGCCGGAAGTGAAATATATCTTCGTGATTGCAGACATAAGCACACTGGCTCAGACCTTCAACTGGCCTGATAAATGGTATGGTGGTTTTCCAAATCTACTGGGACAAGTCAGGTGACAAACGATTTCCATTAGCTTCAGCAGAATGGAAACAAAACAGATCAATACAAATGATTTGCAGCAAGTTCAGATCATAAATTTCCTTTTGCCCAGTTCCATCATTTTAAAATAGAAGCATTCTCCCCACATAATATGAGAAAAGGCAGTAGTGATCCAAAGACTCGATCATTGCAGTTACAGCAAACTGCTCACGATTTCAGCTTGAAGTGTTTTTTAATCAAACGGTAATTTTACTCAGTGATACATAATGGTATTTTTTTTAATTATGTCAAACAATAAAAATTGTAATTACCATATTATTTTTGGAAATGGAATTGGATCCTACTGTTATGTAAAGCCGTAACAGTCCTAAATTCTACTTTTACTTTACTAAAATTACCTGTTAATTTTACTCTTCCCTGTCTTTTGTCTATAACCATTTCTAAACCCTGTTTGTGAAGGACATTTTGGGAGTCACCAGTTCTTGTATCTTTGAGATCAAACAACAGATTATGAGCCAGTACTGCAAAGTACAGCTTGCACATAGCTCCTTGTTCTACATAGCTGGCTATAGTAACTATTTAACAAACTAGAATCTTAAAATATACTCATCCTCTGTATTGTAGAGGAGATACACTGATTTATGAATCCAGTGTTATGAGTAAATCATCTGTACTAATGGAAAAAACATTAATAAACAAAAAAACATTCAGTGAGGCAGGAAAACCATTAATTCCTTCAGGGCAGGCTCAGCGTACCCCACTTTCAGAGGTACATAATACACTTCTACAAGAACATGTGGTGGGGGAAATTGCCTTGTAAATAGTTAATGTAGTGATAAACAAATACAGATGTTTGTTATATGCACTCATATTGTCTTGATATTTCTATACAGTTATCAATATCGATGATGTCTCCTTAACTACCTCTAACTCTGGGTTCATTTTCATGCCATAACTCGTTCCACAGGTTCATTCTTAGTCACAAAGGGGAAACTAAGTAGTCTCTCTTTCAGATTCAGTGCATTGCCTTTACCTCTTTTATCACAAAAAAAAAAAATAGAGGGAGAAAGTTGTCTTTTTTCTATATTTATACATTAATAGGATATTTTCAAAACGTTTCTCCTCTTGACACAAGGGAAGGAGGTGGGTGCAATTTTCTCCTCAGGACAGCTGCACAACACCCTGCATGGGGGCACATCCCCACCTGCCTTGTCTCAACACTTGTCCTTGTCTCTTGCCTCTCTCCAGTCAGAAGTCACACAAATAGGCTGCCGGCAGAAAACAAATCTTTCCCTGATATAAAGCAATCCTGCCTTTTCATTTTTGTACGTGACAACATAAACCAAAGAATTGCTATAAATCTCAAGTGGATTCAGTCAAGTGGTGGGATCCTATCTAGAAACAAAGCTTTAAGAAATCTGACCTGAATCAAAACAGTATCAGGGGTTAGAAGACATATATCAAGTACTGTCATCTATTGGTACATACTAAATATTTATCTGGAGGAAAAAGGTTCAGTAAAATGTGATTTTAGAATTTATTTAAATAAACTAGAGCAGTCTTAGCTGAAAGTTGTCTAATTATATGGAAGCCAGTTAGAATCAAGTAACCTCCCCTTCAAAAGGTAGAATAAAAGCTAAGAAAAAATATATTTTACTTAAGACAGAATTTCACCAATATTGCACAATGCTCTGTGCTGTAAATTACTTCAAATACAAAGAACCATTAATCCATGAACACTAAGAAATCCAAATTCAAAGATACAGCACCTGATGAAGACTGACCTGCTGTTGCATTTTGAAATGGGACATGACAGGCAATAGCATGATTTTATTTAATGTGGAGAAAGCAGAATGGATCTGAACACAAATTTCTTGTGTCATTATGAGATTTACTGTTGGACTTAGATTTTATCTCCCTCTCTTCCCCCTTGCCCCCCAAGGTTTCTCAGCAAAGTTGGTTTTTTTGCATGCACAGCTTTTCCTATGTCTCAGCTGAACACAGAAGTGCAGGTTCTGTACACCTCCATTTCAGAACAGGTTACACAAACCCCTCTGCTGTAACCTGCTGAATACTGGAGCATGACATCGCCTTTGTGTGACTCAGGTACTGCCTTGACAAACCCTGTGACAGCTCTGCTCTGCAGGACACTTTAAGGACATTTGCTGAGGAGTTCCTCTTAAGAATCATCTTCTGGGCACTGTCCTGTCCAATACTAAAAAAATCAAGCAACACAATGCAAACAGGTGGGTTTAATTTCACTATTTGAATCTGTCAGGAAGCACAAACTACACTGGAGGGTGGGGAGCATCTATGTGCTGTCCATCAGTATTATTCTGGATCTCCCCATCGCCATTCCCTCCTGGTGCTCTACTTTGTTCAATCCAATTCAAGTAATTTTACTATTTTAAGTCAAAAGCTCATATTTTTTAAATTCCTAAATTGATCTAGATCACAGAAATTAACTTCCCCCCCACCCAGCAGATACGTAGTGAAAAAGCAGTTAATCCAGTTCACAGTATATTTCATCAGTTGCTTTAATATCCAGGAAAAAGGCTTTTCAGTCAGTTCAGCAAATGTCAGTTCACTGTAACGCACTACAAGACTGAGTGAAATGCAGCCATTTTGAGCATTTGAGAGGCAGTGCTCAGGAAAACAATAATGAATTCCAATGTGTATTCTTACGCCCACATAGAAAGAAATGCAATGCCTATACCACTAATGCTGATAATTCATATTTGAACTATGGTATTTTTCGGCTTTGCAGGTGTGTGGGGGAGATATGACAAAACCACCAACAGGAGGGACTGCACGAGGGTGTCTTTTTTAAAATAGCTTTTCTAAAAGCCTCCATTAGGCTTCCAACTTCTCAGGAGGGAAAAAAAAGAAAAACAGAAGAGATGTGACTCTAAAATGGTGAGCAAATGCTCACTTCAGGACTGCAGCTGTTTCTCTCTGCAGGAGGTACAGACAAGACACCAGAAGAATATTTGGCAAAGACGTTCAATACGTAGAGAAATACATAATGTGTGATCTATGGTGCTATGCTTTTCCCTTAAACAAATCCCATTCCCAGATGGCCTGCAAGATATTAAACTATTGCTTATGTTTGCAGTTCCAGCTGGAGACTGTATATAAACAAAACTACTTCTGTAAGTCTCCTTGCAGTACAGTAGAATGTTTATTCTTACTTATAAATAAATCCCTTGAACAACATTAGATACAGATAAATATAAAATACATCAAATTTCAACACTAACTTATCATTTCACTGCAGTTATTAAAAAAATAAATAAAATAAAGCAAGGAAAACTTCCCTTGATCCAGCCTACTAAAAAGGAAAATCAGGGATTCTAACTAGGTGCTAACTACCCTCCAGGCTTTAGAAGACTTCTCCAAACACCAATCCATAAATGAAAGCAGAAACAAAGATCCAGTGAACCCAGGAAACTTCTCAATTTGTAACAATTTAATTAATAACTTCGCTAAATATACTACAAAGCATACAGCCTTTGGTACTCTAATTGGTTGCATAATCTTTAATTAAACAGTTGCATCTAAAACAAAAACAAGGTTGGAAATGAGTGTGGAAAACCACACTCTGCAAGAAGAATTCCCTGGGTACAACAGATATTTGGAATTGTTGGGCTCCTAATTAAGTTTCCATTAAGGTACATAAGGGGGAAAAAGTGATGTCAGAAGACAATATTGAGAGCATAGACTAGATCTAGACACAGCCAAGTATTTTAAAGGAATTAAAAGACAGAAGAATGCTAAAAATGTCCTTGAGATAGCAAAACCTAGACTCAGAGAGTAGGAGCAGCAATGAGCTCTCCCATCAGTGCCGTATCAGCACCCAGTGACAGAGGCAGCTGGCCAAGCACTTGACAGCTCTCCACTCTGGGGACTGCAGGAGAGGAAAAACAGTTTAGACCGTGCAACTTAAGAGAAATCATTCTCCATGGCTTTGTTTAGGGGTGAGACGTGATTAAAAAAAGGAAGGCCCTTCCTCCCAAGTGGTATGGAAAGTCAGCCCTATTAAGCACAGTGCTTCTTCTCTCTTCTAATCTGTGTTATGAAACTCAGCTGCATCCCCCAGGCCTTTCAGGAAGCAACATTAACATTTCTGTGTTGGGATTTTTGAAGGTCTTTTCCTTTCTGTAAACTTCCAATCCTGCTTTTACTTTCTGCCTTTCTGGATTCTGGTAATCCATCTGCTTGTTCTCTGCTGCTTTCCTTCATTTCTCCTCAGAGCCCTCCAAATTAAAGATGACATCAAAGCATGGAATTTCACACACAGTGCTTCTGTGCTCACTTGTTTGTTGACAGGACTTCAAAGCCCATTCCAGATTCAGGAATTGTACATGGATGTTAGTAACACATACATGGTGCAAATGATGGGCAGGAAGAGCCACACAGTTGCTACACCAGCTGTGGGACAGAACCCATTCTATCAGCCTGGGCTTAGGGGAACACATCAGGGCATTCCTTGACACAGGAGGATATTGAGTGCTCTGCTAAGTTGCTCCTCTATTTGTTCCCATCCCTTTCTGGTACTTCCCTCTCCTCCTCTTTTCTTTTGTTCCTGCAGGTTAGTGTCTAACAGCCATTCTTAGAACTCACAGCTCATGCACCCCCAGCGTTTGTTTTAGATTTACAGACAGGCACTTCTTACATTTTTTTCCTGATGCTAGCCTCTTACTGCTCATTTTACTTATGCTGTTCAACAAATTAGTATAACAAATCACTATAGGTATGGTAAATAGATAACAAAGCTTAAAAAAATGCAGGGATTATTCTACACGTGTTCTGCTTAAAGCAGTAAATCAAATTAAGGCCTCCATCGACAGAAAAACCTCAACACTATGAACAGCATTTAGCAGAACAGATAGCATCCATCCACTTTCTTTACTTTTCTTTGAGTAGAAGAGTGACTTTTAATTTACATGTATAACAAGCATTAGCATACTGACACAGCCCATGCTTCCATTTGTCTAAATACAATTCCATGATACTGGATGTATCATTCCAGGCAACTGATTGTCTCTATTTTCCTTACATCTGTAATATGAAACTCTTTTGGCATTTGCTGCGCTAAGATGATTGGGATCAAATATTCCAAAATCTAAAACTGATATTGCAAGAGCACTTTTAGTCATTATTTAAAATGTTCTCATAACCTTACTGCACTCAACAATACATTCCAAATTCATTCTTTTATCTAGACTGCAGCATCTTTAGGTTCTTTGCCTGAATCTGTATGTCTCTCCTGACAGACAAGGTCTGAGCTGCAGCCCAAGGACTTCAAGAATCTGGGAAGTATGTGGAGCTTCATGCCTTGGCGTTCCTGGTAGCTCTACTGCAAGACACCAAACTTCAGATGGACACTTAGAAAAACAACAACAAAAACAAATAAATAAAAACACTAAACCTGACAGCCATCATCAAACAAACCACCCAAAAACCCCAACCTCACAATTCGCCACCTTACTTAAACACAAAAGCCTTTGAAAATCTTGTTAATTAGCTTATGTCAACCCCCAAACTGCAGTTTCTCAATTTCAGGTTTCATTTGCATACAGAACAAGTTCCAGTGCATGTTTTACCTCTTATTTCACTGCTGCAGCTTTAAATAATCCTTAGGAAGATGCCAGGATCCCTCAGTTGCCATTTTCCACAGGTTAGTTGCTCCTGTTCACTCCCTCTTGGGTCTCCAGTCCTGACTGCACCACAGGATCTCTCAGCTGGCAGAGAGCAAAAACCCTGACTCCACTCTCAGCTTTAGGCTTTTTGAAGACTTTTTCAAGTTTAACAGGGATATGAGCTTTGCTCTGGAGTAAGGAGTTGCAGCAGGCACTTGCCAGCAGCTAAAAGGAGACAAGACCACAGCCCCATCCCAGCAGAGCCCAAAGTAACAGGGAAGAGATGAAAACAAACAAACACCAAAAAAAGCCCACATAGATGGATGTGACAGTGTGGTCAGAGAGAAAGAAAACTAGGTAAGTTTTCCCATGAATCGGTCTGGGAAGCTTTAGGGAGCTGGCGAGAAATAATGATAATCAAATATTAAACAATCTGCAGGTGGTGTTTTTTAACAAGTTGTTTTTCTCATACAGTTGTTTACAGATGTGTCTGCTTAATTAGCCAGTCATGTGAAATGTGTTGATTAAATGACCAGTCAGGTCCACCTGTAGTGAACCAAGGTATAAAAAGGAGAGGACTGAATAAACAGGCTGCTTTTGCCCTTTGCCTTCTGATCTGACTCTATGGTGACACACAGAGAAAACCAACAGAGTAATGAAATACCCACAAACAACTTCAAAGGATAAACCCCCATAATTTAATGCCACACCTCAAGACAGTATCATCCCCACCTGTGCAGGCAACCCTCTCTTTCCCAACCCCCAGTGGTGAAATTGCCATTAAAATGAGGGTACCAGAGCTGCAAGGGTTTTAACTCCTGCCCTTCCCCTGGCAGACACAGAGGCTATCCCCACAACCTTCCCCACCAGCTCTGCCTATGAGCCCACAGGTCCTTCTGTAGCCCAAACAACTGAATTTCAGTCAGCATTCAAAACCCAGGCTGCTGGAATTTGCTTATTTAGCTCTCAGTGACCTGAGCATTTCACAGTGCTGTTCTCCTGCTTTTTTCTCCCTCTAGCTTTACCAAAAAAACCCACTTTTCAATTCAGTTCTTTTAGCTTCATTGCCACTTTCTCTTTCTTAGGAAGCCACTACCTTTTTGACCATCTATCCTAAACTAAAACAAACCCCCGCAAATCAACCAAAAAATTCCACCCAGCTCAAAACCAGCTTTGCCTTTGTCTTCTCTAAACCAGGGATGTGCAACACTTGGATTAAACAAAAGCCTTTTGTTTTATTAACTATAAAGGCATTTCAGTTTAAGACATCTCATGCTTCTGGAAAGAAGCCGTGTTAGTGTAATTCTGCTCCAAATCAGTCCTGTTTCATTAACACAACAATTGGCTTAAGGGGTAGATAACAGCAGAATTAGTGGCTGATCATTTGCCAAAGTCACAGCATCACAGGTAACATCCTAGTGATCACAAAAAGACATAGAAAAGTCAAGCAGCTCTATTGATCTGTGTGAGATCTTGCTGCCAGCAGAGTACTGCAATCACCCCACACTGAATTCTCAAACACGTGACATAGGTACACTTTAGCTGCTGTCAGCTGTGTCACTTACACCAGCCCAAGTCAGTCCCCACAACACACACCAACATCCAGAAATAACAGGAGCTGTGAAAGTCTGCTTTAATCTCTCCATGGATTTAGGATTTCTTTGTTAATAGTACTTGCAATTGGGATTAAGTACAAATTCTGCTTTGACGGCCTATCAAATGACAACCAGCATGAAGCACAACAATGAGAAGATGGAGAAGGGCATGGGTCAAACTGCTGCTGCATTAAATTGGCTGGATTCCCACACTGCACACGCCCAGCATGAGCCACAGCCTTAGCTAAAGCCAGAGCTGCCAGCGTTATTCCTAGCATAAAAAGCAGTCAGCCTGATCACTGAACACATATTGGTCATTTCAACAGTATGAAGCAGCAAAGTTGGGCACTGAAGAATTCTAATCTGCAGAGCAGTATTAACAGTGCATAAATGTGCAATAAGCCTTTGGCTGGGGATAAGGCTGCTGGAAAACACAGCCAACCCAACTGCACCAAGAGCATCAGCAGAACACTCCCTTCCCCACAAAGAACACAAAGGCCTTTCCCTGGCAGAGACCTGCAGCTCCACTTCCTTGGCTCCTGCTAATCCCACAGCCTAGCCAGAGGCCAGAGCCTGTGCTGGTGACGCTGCTGTGGCAGGGGAAGAGCCACGGCTGAGCGCTGACAGCACTCGTGACAGAGGCGCTTTGCCGCATGCGCCGTGCTCTGGCCGGCATGCACGAGATGCAGTCCATACTTGCTGGCAATAAAGCTGCTTGAGCTGGATCATTTGCTTTCTGGCTGCTTCGTTCCCCACACACACAGTTCCATGAGTACAGCAACATTCCTCAGTCAGCTTTCCCATCAGTGAGCCCAGCTGTGGAAATTGCACTGCTACCCAGAGATGCTATCAGGACATTACGGCCTTTCAAAGCACAGCTGACAAACACCCTCCTGCTCCATTCTCCTCTCACTGGCATCATGAATGAGGAATAAACTGGCATATGCCAGAGGACTGGTATTAAATTTAAAAACAAAAAACCTCACCATTCCCTGCCCCCTAAAAAGCAGACAAACAAAAACACAAACTAAGACATCAGTTACAAATAAGTTGGTAAAAACACTCACATGAAAGCAGGCAATGGAAATACAGAACCACAACAACTTACTTGAGGTCAAAGTAAAACCCACCGTTTCTGGTCACTCCAGAAGTCTCCATCTTGCCACAAATAAATATTTTAAATATAAATATGCTTGTGGAAGGTTCCCAAAATTTAGCTCATGTTAATAAGCCTTTTGTTTGATGTTTGCCCTGTTGAGAGACCAAAGTCTTCTTAGAATAACTGTGATGTTATCTTTTTTTAATGCCTATTGAGAGTAAAGCAGCTAATACATGTAAACAGAACTAAATATATACTCATTCTTATTATAAATTGATTTGGAGTCTGAGTGCAAAGGAAAACAAACTATATTCCCTTAACAAATAGATACTTGGTTAATTCCGACTAACTCCCAGAGCTCTGTGGAAGAAACCGTGTAAGGCCAAACAATGCAAAGTCATCATTCTAGTCTATTAATATTCACAGAATCAGAATCCAGTTCACAACATGCCTTCAAGCCTCAGTCTGTAGAATGCTGAACCTAATTTGTTTGAGGTGCAGTAGTTAAGTTCTTATAGAATTGCTACAGGATATTTGAAGGTTAAACCAAAAGAATTATAATTTATGTGATTTGGCACATAACCACTAACTCATTGCTGCAGAACTTGATAAGGCTCTTATCTTTCAAGCAAACCACGCTATGGGATGTGCAAATCACAAGCTGCTACCCTTTTAGCTTCTCCTTCTTCCAGGGTAAAGGCCAGAGTGCCCATGTTCAATATGGATGAGGGCAGTTCATGATGTCATCCCCATTCCCAATTCCAGCTGAAGCAGACTCAACATGCAGCATGCTAAGCCTGAACGTGTGGAGGTTTTTTGCTTGGGGTTTTTTTTCCCCTTCCTTTAACAGGGTGGACAAACTATTGTGGACAAACTGCCCATTTCCTCTGGAGGTAGAAAGCAGAGAAAACGCACTTGAAAACGCACTTCCTCCATTCCTAACACTCCCCACAACCTCGCCTCAAGCTCACAGGAGGAGCAGCCTAAGCCAGAATGGCTGGTTCATATGATATTTCAAATCCTTTCAATTCCCTTCCTTTCTGTCAAAAAATTCAAGTGCAAGCTGTCCCCTGCCCAGCACCCTCTCCCTCCCCACAGATGCCTGTTGCCAGTCGGGAGTCTCTGTACAAATCACAAACGGGACCAGACTGCTGGGAACGTGCCTTGAGCTGTTGTATTTTCCAGCATCAGTCTCATTACATGGTTGTGACAATGGGAAGATGCCATCAGCTCATATCCCAGGCAGCAGACCAAGAACTCAATGTTACAACTTTAAAACTCTTGTGACCAATCACACAAAGCAAAAGCATAATAACAGTAGTTCTATCCAACCACTATCAGCACACGTACCTTTGGTTAAACAATGCCTGCTTATTTCAAGTATAATACCTACTTGTAAGACTTCAAACACAATGCACAGAGCTCTATCATTAAGCTTAGAACTTCCTAACATCTCGCTAGATATACTTTGCTGTAGCTTAGGGAGTTATTCTAGACAAGCATTAATACACAGACCATTGTTCTATTTGTCCTTACTTTTCTGCTTCTTACATAATTTTTCTGCTGACCAATCTTATGGCTACTGCTTAGCTCCAGTCACAGTTCTGCTGTCTCTGAGGCCTGCCTTTTGCAGCCTTCCCAAATCCCTCTGATTTTATGGATTCCTACAGATGCCCCCCTGCTCTGCTGGGCTTAGCTCAGTGTCTAAGCCATGGGGCTGCACAGCATCTCTTGGACAGAGCTGTTCTGCACTGAAGTAGGGTCCCCACTCCAGGACAACAACGACTCCCCCTCAACTGACTCCATTAGTTTGCAGCAAAGTACTGAATTTGTTTTACTCCTGCCTAAAATAAGTTCCTCTTGTATATCATTAACAATATTCAGTACATTCACTGCTTTGTAACAGCATAATGGACTAGAAACCATTTTCACAACCCACAATGCTCTGGGCTCCATTTGTTGCTACATGAAGAATAAATCAACATGTCTGGAATATTTCACATTCTCTATGGTGAGATAAATGACTGAGCACACAGAGCAAGAGAGATGCAATTCTCATGTGCTTAGTGCACTCTTTTGTAAGAGCCTATCTCCTATGACACACCCTACAGAAAACAGATCTGTATTAAAAGAGACTGAATTTTGTTAGCCACCAAGACAAAATACTAAACAGAAATGTAAAGATGCTTAAATAGAAATTAATGAATCTGATACTCTAAACTCCCTCTAGTGACCTAAGAACATAAAACTATTTCCCTTTAGCTCTCTATGGAAATTTAATTTACCTCAGTAGCCACCTGCACCCAAAATGTTAATATTCTCCAATATACAAATTCTTCTTTCCCTTCTCCACCTGTTTACACAGGCCCTGCACAGGAAATGCTCCCATACACCTCAGAGAGCATTAATCATGGCTACATGGATACACCATGGCCTTCCCAATTAAACAGCAGACAGCAACTGTACCACAGCACAGATAAGTAGCAAGTAAGTACAAATATTTACTTAATTGAAAAGCCTTTCTGTGTCTATATAAAACACACACACAAGCTCCTAAATAGGTTTTCAGTGTTGTCCTTAAATGTTCCTTTTATTTGTGCTTTACATGACTTGTAGTTTTTCACAATTAATATAAACCCCAGATACCCAGCAGGGGTGTTGTTACATTCCAGCTATTGAGATGATTCCATGATTCCATCTGTGATCCAATACAAACCTGCTGTAGTGCTGGGCCTCTCTTCATGTACCTGAAAGCTCTGCATTACAAAAGCACCTATCCCTTTGTTCCTGGTCTGCATTTCACCTTTCCTAACCTTTTCCAATTTACCTTTGTTTCAAGGAGATGAATCTGACACACCAAGCCCACAATTCAGAGAGCACAGGTCAGCTGACAGGGCGATCAAACGAGCACAGACTCAAGGACACAACACAGGACATGAACTTCAGATCAGTAATGAAACCATCACAGGCTCGTTCCAAACCTCCCGAGCCCTCTCCTGCCAGGTGCAGCAGCTCAAGAGCAGCAGCACCGTGACAGCGTTACATTGCTCTCCACTCTGCAGCCAGCCTGGTGTCTGCCAGCTTGTACATCTTTGTCCAGTACTCCAGTGCATAGTAAAAATACACATACTATTTGCTTAAATTCCACAGCTTATGCTAAACTTTGGGTTGTCAAAGCATCTGGAAGACAAGTAGTAATGTGACTGACACACGGGGGAAGGAAAAAAATTATTTTGTCTTCTTTCTAATACAGATCTACCACTAATGCTGCCGAATATTTCCTCCCGCAACTCAGCACCATCTTTCTTCTCCTCACCACCCTGCCACTGCCCCTACATCTACTCTTATAAAAGTACTTTATCATGGTTTGCTCTAAAGATTTTTCCCCATGAAAAATCTCAGTCTAATGGAGCATTCCATCAAGAGGCCCACAGCACACACCAGGACTCTGAAAGGGGGTTTGGTGATAGATAAAGGTAATTATACTGTAACATTGCCACACCACAATTTAAGGCTATGTCAGCACTTCCCCCCTTTAAGAGGCTTATAAGTCTGAAAGTCTCTGGCCTGAAACTTGATAAATATATCCAGTGAAAAATAATCTGAATTGTAGAGTCAATAAGATGCCTTGAATTGAAAAGCAGTCACACCAAAAGTAGTCTTGAACTCGTAGTGGATGGAAGATTAGATACGAGTTGCAAAGAGATCTAAAAATAAATCAATTCATGCATATTTTGAAGAACTGCCAGTGGACAAAGTTTTCAGAATACATACTACAAGTTTCTTGGTAAAATTATAACCAAGAATGAAAAGTATGCCTGAACACGTGTTCCAGACCTCAGCAACTGCTGATGGAAAGTTCTAGCAAACCAACAAGGTATGTCCTTTCTCCAGGGCAGCCTTCCTATTGCATACTACTATTCTTCCCCCATCCAAGTGTTTTAGGGAACCCACTGGAACTGTATAACATACATTTTTGCATTAATACTCCATACATAAGCCTTGAAATCACAACTGTACTTTACAGACACCGCTCAGGGCCTGGCCATACAGTTAGGTACAGGCCAGGTGAGCATGGCCTGCTGGTCATGTACACAGCACTAACCCAAGCCAGCTCTGGTCCAGGAGAGCTGTAGGCACATCAGCTGGGTGATGCACCTGAGCCAGGGCTTCACTAGTGAATACCTCAGAGACAAGGGGAAAAAAAAAAAAAAAAAAGGAAAAGGAAAAAAAAGAGGAAATTAAACAAAATGGGGAGGAGAGGGTGTCATGGTCCAGCTGCCATGACCTCAGGACAGGACCAGCCAGGGGTTGTGGGAAAGAAATAATAGGGAGGGTTTGACAAAGTAGTCCGGAATAAATCTTTAATAATGGAGCAACGAAAACACGAGCAGCACATAGTACAGGGTGTCCTCTGAAGACCTGACAATGGGGCAAACTCAACAATATATAGGGTTTCATCTGAGGGCAGGGAATCAATCATCAGAGAACTAAGAACATTGCCTTATATGTAACATGCTACAAACCAATCAAGAACCAGAACTAGAAACATAACCTTATGTTATGGAACAACAACATTAACATAACCATTCCCACTATCCCATTCTTCTCACCATAACTTAGCCAGCCATTTTCCTTCCTAACATCCCATTTCCCATGGCCTTCAGTTGAGGCCTTTGTTGTCAATGAAGGCCAGCTCACCACCCATCCCAACCAGCTGAACCCCCACAAGGGAGGAACTCCCAACCCACACACAGTAAAAGTAAGCCACAGCCTTCTGCAGTTGCCACAGTCTAAGGATAGTTCAGTTTGTGCCAATACAGTTTAATTACAAATTCAGAAATACTGAACTGGACTATCTGTAATTTGGCTGCACACTCCCGTAAACAGGCCCTAGTAGCTGAATTCGAGCATCCTGAACCAGAGCTGTGTCCAGGCTCCAACTCATTTGGCAAAGCACCTTAGCCAGTGTAAAGATACTGATTTGCCCCAGTTTCCATCAAAGCACAGGGCCTGTGATGGCTGGCACAGATCAGGACATGGCTGTGGAATTGAAGTGCAGCTTGAGCTACACTCAACAGCGGCACCACAGATACTTGCAAAGTTGTAACAATGAGCTGCACTACATTTCTGAAGTCCCCGAATTCATTTGTTTTACCATCAAGCTCCTATCAATTCTACAGCACCTTCTGGAGCAGGACAGAAAACAGGAGCCATGACAGGCCTGCCTTCCCCTTCCAGGCTGTAATTTCTACATTGTGTCTTTTACAATAACAGCAAAAAATGTCACTATTTGTGTCTTCAATGCAAATAAGAAAGAAATTTCACGTAGTCATAAATCATTGCCTATAGTTGCAATCTGTCCTCATTAGCTATGAAACAGAATCTCTCAATTTCACACGTATCTCTCATACATTGGGAAAAATACCACTCAAGTCAGTAAAGTTACACATTTTTTGATTTTTAAAAACTCAAGAAGAAAACCAATATTCAGCATTTCTTCTGAAAAATCACCCCAAACAGCAGGAACAGTCCCACCTCACAACCAACCCCATGAAACAACACACACACACACAAAAAAACCCCATTCTGATAATCCCATCACCACTTCAGAGCCAGTCCTTGAAGGAGCAGAAGAGATCTACCTGTTATTTATCAAACGCCATAAAAATACAACCTGGCATCAGCTGTGTTAATAAAAATTATGTCAGTGGGCAGAACTCCCTCTTTGGTGGAAATCTGCAGGATACAGACAGAGAAAGTTACTCTACATTATTTCTCTTAGAGTAAACTTCTGGGGAATTAGACCTTAGATTAGGTGTAGTTCCAGGTGTACAGGCAAAGGAAAGAATGAACACACCTCTTACCACTAGTCCATGGCTGATAAAAATCCAAGCACAGTCAACACAGGGGTTGGGACCTTTGGCTGATCAAACTGATCCTGGAGAGGTTTTATGTGCTGCCAAGAGCCTCCCTGCTTCACACCCGCATGAGGGAGCAGGGAGAATTGCTGCCTCGAGAGGCTTTAGGAGAAGGAGGGCAATATGCACATTAAATTGTACTGGACTTGAAACACTGAGATTGCAAAGGAGAAACCACAGAGCTAATGATCCCAGTAAGGTTTCTGCAGGAATGAGATACTTATCCAGCTCCACAGATTTAGAGAGGATGGAATCAAAAGGATATGGGAATGTCACTAAGAGCATTTCAGAAGAGCTTTTTGATATGAGTGGTTGGAAAATCAAACACAAACTCACTCTGGCCATTGTCATTTGCAATCACAGAGTAAGAAAAGGATGAAGTAAAAAGAGAGCAAATGGTTTCTTTATAAGGAAATAGGGACATAATTTTTTCTTATCTCCACATTCCATGGAGAGTCTATGAACAAGGTGATCTTACTAACTCCCTGTATAAACGATAATTATATTGTAGAAGAAGGTGACACCAAGTACACGTGTCAAGCAGGAGGAAAAAAATTGAGGAAAGTCTCACAGACTGAAAACAAGAACAATGTACAAAGATAAAGTAACAGTGGAAAAAAGGAATATACTAACCAAGCTTATATATTAAACAAAAATGAGAGAAAGTTTATTTTAAGTGAAATTACATTACAGTAGTAAGAATCAAGTTATTCTTCAATTCCCTTCTTTCCACTTTCTGTTTAAGATAGTCCACAAGCAGCCACAATGAGACTGGAGAATGTAAAAGGCACCTGCTGACAAAAGGTCTTTTATTTTACAGAGTTAAAAGAAGACAGCACTCAGTAGTTAAAGAAGGTCCCATTAAAATTCACATAGCTATTGATCCTACCCCTGCTCCAATGAACCCTATTTCTGCTTCTAGCTCATGAACAAGATGACAGAAAAGAACTACTGATTTTTGTATGATATCTTTTGGAGAAATTTTCTTAGAATCTTAAAATTGCATCAAATGTTCATAGAACAAATAGACTTAATGTGGTCACGTCTGGCAGAGGGCACAACCCATTTGCCAATTATTTTACATGGGGGAGACAAACCAGACAGATGGGTTCTACTTAACACAAACTCAGGTTTTCCACCTGGAAACCAACACGCATCATCATTCTATATCTACCTGTCTTGTATGTGACAGAGCAATAACTTTGTACTCCATGTAAGCATAGGCCAATCTAAACATTCCCAGCTGACACTTCTTGCAACCCTGAGGGGGCTGAACCTCTCTGAACACATCCAAGGCTGCAGAGAAATGCTCCCCAGACACTGGAGTGTCTGTCCCTGGGACACCTGCAAGGCTGCCAGGCTAAAGCCTCACTTTCTTGATCACTAATATAAACTTGCAAAATAAACTATAAAATGGGGCCCCAACTTGCAACACTTTTAGGCAGCAAACTGTGAAACAGTTGAGCTAAAGTTTAACATTTGAGTGGGATAAAGGCTTTTAAAACACAAGCACCAGAGAAAGCGGAAATGTCAGGAAAGGCTTTTAAAACACAAGCACCAGAGAAAACGGAAATGTCAGGGTGCCTCTGTTAAAGAGCTTAGACAACAACTGACTGTGCCCAGAGAGTTCTGGATGAGGTCAAAGCCCAGCCCATTTCCCTGACATCGTCTCCCAACAAATTTCAGGTCACAGTGCCCACAGTGGTAATACCAGGAATTATATTTGTCAGCATTAGAAGAGGAATACTCTCCCCTCCCTCCTTAGCGCACCAGCCTGTTCTGTCAGGCTGGGTCACAACGATACACTGACTTGCCATTCTTAAACTGTACCTGCAGAAGAGAAGCACACCTGTGTGGGATAAACATTATCCCACCTGGGATTATCACTTACTCACCTGGGAAAGGGCGGGAGCTGAGGTTGCTCAGATGGGAGGCACTAAAACTGCTGCTTTTACTACTGCCCTCTCGGTCAAGAAACTCATTACATAAACCAAGCAGCCAAAAATCAGTAATTGTGCAAAAACTTGGCTTTCTTATCTACTTATTTGCAACCTGATGCAAAACTGATAACGCCTAAATACAAGAGTCATTCTATATACAAGCATGCCAAAACGAAGATATTTGATAAACTCAAATATTACATACCTTTCATGGGACTAAATTTTGAATAAGGGACAACACACTGGTAATATTAAGCTTAAGAGAGCAACAAAGACCATTCAGGGTATATAACTAATGTTCTTCTTGCAGGAATAAAAAATAGAAATCTAGTTCAAGTAGTCCTTTTATCTGTTAATAGTTTTGTTCTTGTAAAACAGGGGGGAAAACCCACACAAGCAATGGCAGAACACTTTGACAGAATTATTTTGTGATCTCCTCTTTTTCAGCAGAGACCACTTCAAAACATTAATTTGCTTCAGGGATTTGTTTAAAGTTGAGCAGGTTCCTACACAGTTTCTTTTCAAGCAGAGACCAGGTTGTGGACTGTTTCGATTCCCCTTTCCTACTCATCTCGCTCCATGAAGTATAAATAATTACAGATCTTGCCTGTAAACAAATCAAAAAAGACTCCTAAGCCTTTCCTTTCTGCTGTACTAGTGATTTCCCTAGAAGGCAGTATATAGCCTGGTTTCTGCCACCAAAATTCACTTAGAAGGGATGTCCTTACTGACAGGTTTACATCTAGCCTTGAGCCAGCCTCCCATCCTTGCTGCTCTCTTACTGCCAGGAAGTTCCCAACCTGTCACCTTGCATCTTGCCAAAACAGAACTTTTTAACTTTTTGTTTGAGCCAGTGCAGAGGGAAGAACACATGGACCGTTCAGTTTTCAGAATCCATTTTGGGCCTTCTCTCCTCATCCAAACACTCTGCCACCTTCAGGCTTCATCGCTGGACAATTTTTCTCAGCCACACTCACAACTCATCTGCTCTACTGACTTTCTAGATGGGTAATTTACTGCTCTTCAGGTAAAACTGTACCTAGCTGTAGTTATTTCATGAGTGTTGCCATTGCTGGTTCTAGGGACTCTTTCATGAGATATCCAAAGCTGTACTAAAATTACTGCCACTGTTTCTCCTGTCCTATTTTTCTCCTTAGAAGGAAGTCAAGTATGTTTACCAATGACAAATTGTGTCCTTGTCAGTGTGGGCTACTGACGGAGATACTGGAGACTGGGCGGCTGGGTTACCTTGACAGGCAGGGAAGGAGCTGGAACAAGGAGTGGGGAATGGCATGAGGGACAGCTTTGAGGGAGGGTAAAACCCAGGGGTAAACCAGCTCGGGGAGAACATGGGGGTACAACAGAACAAACCACTTAACAAGGGATCAATAAAATAAAGTCGAACTGCAACAAGCTACTACTTCCTTGTCTTATCAGTGCTGACAGGAAGATTAATTCTTAAGTTTGTTTTATTTATACTCATAGTTAGATTTTATATAATATAGTTGTACTTGATCCGTACATATCCCACTCAAGCCAGGAGCAATAAGAAGATGTAATGCCTGTGCACTGATAGAACAGTTTATTGACTCCAACTAAGATGGAAACCACTGACAAAACAGTTTATTGACTCCAACTAAGATGGAAACCAGGAACCCTAGACCTTACACCTTCAAAACTTTCTGATTATGGAAGTACTTAAGTTGAAATCAGAAGGGCAGCTCCTAGCACAAGAACAGCTTAGCATGGCTGCATTTCCTGCAAGAAAACAACCAAAAACATATAAGCCATTAAATCTTCAGGCCAAACAGTTCAGTTCAGCATTGACCCTATTTATACTGCAAACCAGTGCCACCTGTCAGTACCCCACCTTGCAAACAGCATCAAGAATGACTATTCTTTCTCTTTAAACTCACACTTGAGGTCATGGCAGGGGACAAAAGGAGGGCAAGTTGTGAGAATAGGGGAAAAGGGGAAAAACTATTTTTATTGTCTGGTAAAGGCCTAACTACAGAATGCCAGGTACAGCTAAGAGAGCAGAAAAGGTGTAACAGGTGCTATTATATTCTATCAGTTGAGAAGTACACAAGATATCCGCCAATTTCACACTGCAACTTTTAGGCTCTATTTTGATTCATGGACTAATACTTTCTGCAGATTGAAACTTTAAAACATATTTAAGTTTTTTTAAAAATGCACTCAACAGCAAACTCACCAAAAGAAAAGTTATGTAACTCAATGGTTATTTCCTCAATGTAGTTTATGCTGGTATCTCTTATCAATATATAAGTAAAAACTGTGTTTCATGAAACAAATGCAAGATTTACTGATTTTTCAGACTAGAAAAAAGGAGTTTAACACAAATAAAAAAGGCAAAAATCTCAGCCCAGGAATTCAGTAACAAATCCCTGAGATTTCCACTCTCACTGTGATGGAGAAGATGTGGACAAAACCCTGTGTGGGTAGGAATCCTAAATTGCAAAAAAGGTGTGAAGAAGGACCACATGCTATGTGAAGTCAACTGCTTTCCAACCTTGTCTTTTTCTTTCAGTTACTGAGGAATGTATTACAGTGTAGAGACTTTAGAACATTTGCCATTCCTTTATTCAAGCCATAATATAAGCAAAAATCCCCAACAACGTGAAGCAATGCTCACAGGTGGCTTTGGCATGCCATTAGCTCCCCCTGAACTCAAACCTGGCCCCACTCATCTTGCTGTTGCTGGAGCCAGCAGGGTTTTATCTGCCTGAAGAGCAGCTGTGATGACAGCACCATTGAAAACACACCTCAGGGTGTCAGAGCCTACCTTTGTGGATGAAGCTCGTGGCTGCAGGTCCCGTGCCTCACCTCTTTGGCAATGCTGGGACGTTTCCCAGCAGGAAGATTTGCTCTGCAGATTATGTGGGAGTATGGATGGTCAGCAAATTTTCTGCTGTCCTGTTTCTGTGTAACACTGGCTATAGCTCTTGTTACAGCTGCTGTGTGAGCCCCAGGACTGTAACACTGATATTCACAGACCAACTCACATTCACACAGTGCAACAATATTAAAGAACTTTGACATTTCTATGCCTGTTGTTCATAATCAACCCTTACCCATCACTTCCACATCTCAAGGTGCTCTCCCTCCCTCACAGTTTGTGCCCGAACAGCAAAGAATCACGGCACAGACTGCAAGGAGTCAGCTCCAGAGCCAAGAAATGTATTTTTCTATAATTAATATTTGTTTAACAAAACACTTCATAGGGAATTCAGCACTTGATTCTCTCTTTCAAATACAGATTTCTCCAGCCATTCTTCCTTAAAGCAGAGAAATGGAATACTGTTAAGCTCCTCTGCATACACCGAAGTGAAGACTTCAGGAATATAAAGTAAATGGCTATAACATCACGATAGAGCTAGTACCTGCTGCATTCAGAAATAAACTAGGTATTAAAAACTACACATGCAGAAAGATTCACCAAAGACTGATAATATAAGGTACAAGTGTGATTTTAAGAACCAAAACAACAGTGTCATCCAGTATGAGGTGGCACAGCTCAGCTGGCATCCAAACTACTCTGCATTTCAACTGAAATGCAGTGAAATGCAACAGTGACACAAATGCAAAAATTAGTAGTATTAGCAATGCTCAGATATAGCCAAGTGTTATCCTTTCTACTCTCTTAGATACAGATCTCACCTTTTTTAGGCATTCTCTCAAGATAAGCATAAAAATATATCATCTTCCTCATTCCAACTATGCAGCTTGAAAGAGAAAAACTGAGGATGGCGTGGAATACAATGTGCATAAACTTCTTACACTTCATTGCATGATCCAGATTTGTCAGATGTGAAAGACCACTGCCACCATCTGGTGCCTTCTCAAGTCTTGTATCTTCCTTTCTAATCAAAAAGCAATTCACCCTTTATCAAATTCAATACAGAAGAGCGGGAAGTGGAAAAGAAGCAGTACTGAACAATAGCTCAGGAGGCTTAAAAGCCCTTTCAGCACATCTGTTGCAAAAGGAGGCCAATATTTTGATGGAGCAAAACACAAGTATTGAAGGTGGAGAAGGATTAAGAAAATAAAATAAACAAGCAAAGTCTTGTCAAAGAAAAAAGGCTAAGATTTAGAAAAATACTAAGACCAGGATTCAAATCAGATCCATAAACATCTTAGGAGTTATGAACTTTTAAAATATTTTTCCAAGTATTGCTCACAAGAAGGTTAGGAATCATCCAAATAAAGCATTAGCTACTCTTATGAGCTTCACACATGAGAAAAAAAAATCACAGCTCAGAAGTTCTTATTTTCCTTCAGTTATTACTCTCAGAAAACAAAATCAATTCCTGGTACTGTACTCAATTTAAGAATTTTTCCCAAAAACCAGATAAGCATCTTGCTTTTAAAACTGTTTTATATGTATTTCAACTGATTTTACATTGTATTTGAGGATGTTTGGGAACTCTCTGGGATAATCCCATCTATACCATTCTTGAGGTCGGGGAACGTGACAGCAGTCATTAATATTTCCTCCCTCCCTTCTTCGAGTGGATCCTTTAAGTGGGAGCTACTTAATTTCTGTGCTTTGCTGTGATCAGGTGAGCCTTTTCCATCCCATTGGTGGCAAGAGCAGTCACAGTCCTGCTCGAGGTGCAGAACCCACTGTGGAAATCCCTCCCCTGCCCATTTCTGGACACCAGCATGGTGGAACAGCCCCTGTGGCCTACCTGTGCTCAAGGAGAAGGAGCACTTTGTGACACGTGGGAAACTAAAGAGCAAAGACAGAGTTAGGCAGCACCACAGCACTGAGCGTGTGCAGCCAGGGCAGGATCTGCAGCGCCCCAGAGCAAGGGAAGTGCACGGGGACCGGCCTCTGACATCGTGCTCCAGCCTGACACTCAGTACTTCTCAGTAAAGTGCTGGCCTGGTTTGTAGCATGCTGGTGTGACAAAAGGCACACAGTGATGCTGTCAGTGACAGTGATGCACAGGGAGCATCATGTGCCCAGGAACGTCTCTGCAGAGCCCCAGCTCCACTCAGGCACAGCACACATTGAGAAGTAATGTGCAACCCTCACCAGCCCCCATGCACAGCCACACCAGGGGACTTCAGGCTGCTTTCAGCCTGCTCCCAGCCTGGACACACTGCTTGGAAACATGCACAGATGTCCCAGTTCCCTCTTACAAAGATCCTGCATTTCCATCTCCAAGATGCCGTCCCCTCTCCTGCCTTCTGTGGCTCACCCTGCCAAAACAAGAACCGGGGGTTTTGCTCAGCTAACAACAGAAACACACTCTAATTCTTTGCAAGTGGGAAATGGAAGCTGTAAATATGAATATTAGACATGGATAAAGTTAGCAGGCAAGGAAAACTGAGAATAGCATATACACAGCCAATGTTATTCAACTCTGGTTAATCAAAATCCAGGCACCTTAACATTCAAAGCACAGACACATTCACTTTTCCATCTTCCTTGAAGTGACAACTGCACGAGCTGCAAGCTTGCGAGCCCCCAGCAGGACATACAATTCGTGCTACAGCAAAAGTCCTTTCAGCTTCTAGAGATGCACCCCTTGCCCAATTAACCAGCAGTTCATTTGCAAAGCCATCAATCCACAGGACCTCCTTATGGTTGTGGGTTTTGTCATCCTGACTCTACTCTTCAGATTCTCCCCTGGAGGCAGCCTGCAACATTCTGTCACAAAGCTATGAGGATGAGTTATTGGGTGGATGTTGCCAATACAGCTTTGCATTAATTATTCATAATCATGGTAAAATATTTTCCATATTCATAACTTAGTAAATTAATAATTTAGGTGCATGTTAATCCAAAGATGATGATTCACACAGCAGCCCACAGGATGCAGCATTTAATCACGCCTTGAAAGTTAAGACACCTATCCCATGAAGTTTACAAGAGCAATATCTGAACTGGAACAAGTTTACAGCAAAGTAACACAATAAATCTATATTCATATCAGAACAGTTGGATCCATCTTTGTCATCTCTGCCCAGCAGCATCATTTAATTGCTTTCCACTGTTCACTTCTCACTGGGCCAGCTTCATTGAAAGAGTGGTTTATGTAAGCAGCTTTTTTAAAACATTAACTTCTAAAAAGCCTGAAGTTGGATAATGATAAATGGAGATGCACATATGTGGTGGGTCCAGCACTGGCTAAATGTCTATGGACCCTTTAGAATTATTTATTCATTTTCTTGCTATGAGATAGAATTAGGAGGAAGGCAAAACAGGCTTAAAACTTTAAAAGGGTCTTAAAAAGAAAGATTCCTTAACAGTAACTGAAAGAAAGAATAGAAAGAATCAGAACAAAACCTATAGAACACTTCTGCTCCCCTTACAACTTTTTCATTCCCACTAACAACATACAGAAACAATTCAGTCGGTTTATCAATTCTAGAACAGTCTTTTTTCCATTCACTTAGGGGAAGGAGTCCCTCTTGTCAATTTATGGAGACTTCTCCACAAGAAAACAGTTCTCTCATGGCTTTTAATTTTCACAAATAGCATCTGCCTGGAAAATCTGCAGTTGTGAAGTCTCTCCCATTTTTCACAGCTCTTCCCACAGTTGCATTTATGGGCCATGTTAACTTAAGGGGTACTATTTTAAAGATTAACTGCTTAAGAGTAAAGGTTCTCTTTATCTACCTTTGAAATCATCTCTGGGAACAGAGGTCTTCTTCTCTCCCTGGGGGCACAGGGTCTTCATCACTCTTCTCTCTCTCTCTCTGTTCAAACTTCTCATGGGATCACAGCTGCCTTACCATCCGCTTGCTTTAGCTTTGCTTATATCTACAATTAGAACAATTCATCTCCCCATACTTTTCAATGTGTTACATACAACCAAGACGGGGGCTGGGCTGGTCCTGTTACCTGTTTGCCAGCCAGAAGGGAAAGAAAGAATTCCTGGGGTCTGTTCATTTTTACATGTGTATTCACAGAGGTGTGTCAGCTTTCTCAGTGGTTTAACAGATTGTCACTTCTCACAACGAATTACTGATTGGTTTTTTTGGTCAGACACAGAGGAATTTGCTAGCAGTCTCTCTTAGAACCTCACTACCTCACTTCTGTGATGCAAAACCAGCACTACATATAGTATACATGCTGTAATTGATATGCCAGAGTAACAAAGCAGTATTTCTTTATATGCAGATTTGAAAGGTGGAAATAAGCAGTAATTATTTAGATCATCTGTTAGCAGGTATTGGTATTCTCAAAAACACCTAAAGAAAATCCAAACTACTGCTGAGGTAAATGGAAACATTCTGAGTCTACCAAAGTAAGATCTGAAGCCCAAAGCAGTAACCTGTTGATACTTTCCCTCCCAATGCCATATAAGGGTTTTGTTCTATATTAGCTCCTAGAAAACTCTGCTCTGTGAGACAGCAAAGTTTGCTCTTTGTGCAAAAGGCAAATAATTCCAAGACTTTAATACAAAAGATGTATTTTATAAAAATATGATTTTCCTTTCCACAAAACTAGAAAACACCGTCTTTTTTTAGTACATGTCATTCAGGTTTTTGCTATTTCAGAGGCAGGGTTAGGCAAGTCCTAGGTCCATAACACTATGGACATACTCCATGTATTTCGTGATTGTAATATGACTCATGAGGGGGAGTGGGCAGGAGACAAAGACCACTCACCTCAGCATTCATGGGGCAACCGAGAGAATTTATTTCCCAAGCCCTTCCTTATATAGGGCATTTGAAAAACCTGGTCTGGATACTCTCATTGGATTCAGTCTGGATACTTTCTGGATACCTTCATCTCTACGTCCCTTCAGGTTCTGGCCAGTGAAATGCCTGCAGCCTTGGGAGAGATGTGACTGGGCAGGTCCCTGTCAGTCAACCCAGGGGCTGGTTATTTTGCCTAGCACGAACCAGCTAGGATGTGGCAGCACATGACAATATAAGAAGCAAGTTTTTTTACAGTCTGAAAAATTATTCACATGAACAGCTTTCCTAAGGATGTGGCAGAGACACCACGACTGGCAGTTTTTAAGACATGACTGGACAAAGGGCTAGATAATCTCATCTAGGCTCCCTTTCTCACAAAAGCTGAGACAGATGATCTCCAAGGTTCCTTCAGATTTGGGCTTCTCTATGATGATTCTGTGACTTCTGGCCCAGTGCCCATAGCACAGCCCAAGAGCCAAAAACTATTATTTTTGATTAAAAAAGGGCTTATCACTAGCACACTTTTCCTGCTGTCTGGCTAAGACTTTCACGCAGGAGTTCTGGCACATTATTCCTTGTCCCTAACCATAAGGAGGGAAGCAGATCATTACTGGGGGCTCCACAGATCTCTTTTGCATCTGAGAGCTGATGTCTTCACCAAACCTTCCTGTTTTGTTTTATATTTGCAAACCTATGCATACATAGTTTTTGCAAGATCATATTTCATGTATCTCTGACCACTTGTCTCTTTCCTCCAGGCTACTTTTACCTGGCTTATAAGCTGCTGTTAGACCAGAGCTTGAACTCCAGGCTCCATCTGGCAGCATGACAGGCAGAGTGGGCAGATGACTCCGTCTTTCCTGCAGAAATATAAATCTCCCTCAGACATCTTAGCAATATTAATACTTTTCATAAAAGCTTGACCTTACTGGCATTGGGATTCAGGTGAACAGAGCATTGTAACTCCCAGTATTCTCTTCTGATGGGGTATCCTGTGTCTGTGCAGATACTGTTCTTACACTTCTCCCTGTCCAACTGCTGAATTTACTGTGCCAGTAAAATTGGATGCTTTGGCAGGGGGATGTTGATTTTGAATTCTATTCCTTCCAAGTTTTGTATTGTGCCAATTTGTTAAGTGTACTCTCCATCCCTTCCCTCAATTCATTCACAAGTAAAAGCCATACTTGAGCGCTACCAGGCCCAGGCCAGCCTGCTGAGGAACACCCACCCTCTTTCACAGTTGCCACTTACAGCTATTCCCCAAATGCAGTTTTCACCCACTCACACACCACCAGTAGCTGTTCTCACTGACAAAGTCCCTTAGAACCCCCCAACTACAGCTGGCAGTCTCCCATTTGTCATTCTGCAGCAGCCAGAGCTGCCTCCATCACAGCTGGCTTCAGCCCATGGCAGTGCAGTTTACCTGTGCAAGGGGAAGGGGTGGAGGAAGCGCAGCAGCCTGGTAAGAGCACACACTGACTCCACCAGGCAGAACACTTTTACAGCTGCAGTAATTGATTGCCTTTGCAACAATCACACTCTGCCAGCTTCATTTTTCAGGAAAAAAACATCAGATTGGAACAGATGGGGGCAGATCAAAACAGATTGCACAGAAACAGGCACAGTCTAATGGTAGATTGGGAATACTGAGCAAATATAAGAAGCCTGTGTGCTTTGTGTCTGAATTGGAAACAGAGCTCTTCAATTGCAGCTTTCAAATGCTGCTGTAAACACTCTTCTATCTGTTCTGACAGCTAATGGCAAACAATCACATTTGCAGTAGCTTTACTTGGGGCTCAATGCTGCAGTTATGACCGGGATCACAGATCTGCATAAAGATGGGCACAGACTTCTCTTGCTCGCAGAAAGCAAGGAGGTGCAAGCACAGAGGGTGTGCTCAAGCCACAGCTGCTCCATCAATCCACAGCTCATCCTTCACCTGGTCACCAACACTGTATCCACAAAGTCAACTATGCTCAGCAATGCCATTCCATCCACAACCATCTTTTGATGAACATAGAATCAATCTTCCACTTAGGAGATGATGATACAGAAAGCGGTTCCGATAAAGAAAAAGTTCACTTTTTGAATGAAGTTTTCTACATCAATGAAAATTTTCTAGTACAGTGAGGCAAAACAGGAATCCAGATAAAAACGTAAGTAGCCTGTCCATTCCAAATCAGTTCATTTCTATTCTTTCCTCTGCATGATTGTAAAATGCCGGCTCTACCCCCTTTGCCTTGTATTTCTAAGGTTCAAGGAAAATTTCCATCTTAAATCTTCATTCTTCATTTAATTATATTGGTGGAACATTGCAGTGAAATGAGTATCCATCAAATTGTTCTGTATTTTCACTCTGAGTGATGTTACTTAGGGTTGGTGCAGGGAGAGTTATACTCATAACATTGACATTGTTCTGTATTTTCACTCTGAGTGATCTTAGGGTTGGTGCAGGGAGAGTTACACCCATAACACTGGCTTTTTTTTTTGTGACAATCTAATCAATCAAGCCTTTCTTTACATGGCAGGCTAAACATAGTGTTTTCATCCTATTTCTATACAGCTAAAAAAATTTAATAGCTCTTTGCCAAAAATTTTATCAGCGATAGCATTTGGACCCATCTTTTTCAAAAAGGAATGCACCAAGGACATGGAATTTCATCACCAGATATACCAAAAGCAATTGAAAACTTCCAGGAATCCATGTGGGGAAAAAAATATTACAACAGCAGGCTATCACTGAATGCATGAAGCAGAAATCATTGAGACTTGTTTGTCTTTGTGAATAACGCATGGCATTGCTGATGGTGGAGACAGGAATGCGACACATACAGACCAAGGGGCATGCAGCAACATCCAATGTTTACTGAAGGGCAGCCCCTTCTATAAGGGCTTGAAATCTCCCAGTCATACAGAGTTGATTGGACAAAGGTTTCAACTCCACCCAGCTCCCAGTGATGTGGGTGCATCCTTGGCTCAAAGGAATTGGCTGTGGTCCACTTGCTGAGCTTGAACTCAGCCAATCCCTTTCATATGTGGGGACCTGTTTACATCAATGAGCTAACTGGCTGAGTCAGTGTCTGTCAAGGCCGAATTGTTTGTGCAGCTATAGACCAGCTAGAGCTGTCATGGCATAGCTGCAGTAACAGCTTTGCTTTCAAGCAACTACTATGCCATGTAGCCAGGAGATACAGCCAGAAAGTAAAGCACACTTCAACAGTTATGTTCTCCTCATGCTCTTCCCAACAGGACTGATATAGGCACTGAGGAAAACACAGACCTAGGGGGAAGGACAGCCTCCCCTCAGTCCTTCTGACAGGTTTTCTATATAGCTTTCTTCAGGCCAGTGCACAAAAATCCCTCAAGTAGTACTTCATGATGAAAAGGAAGCTTACACTTCCTTTTACACTTCCTTGGAAATTTATTGTTATTGTCCTACTGACTGGGTTTTTGGTGCTTTTCCTTGCATTATGAGTGTCTGTGCCAAGTATGCAATACAGCTTGCTAATGGAAAGCTTGAGGATAACCCAAGTTCTGCTAAAGTGGTTTTCCTCACACTGTTGCTGCTTCCATTCCAGCTTCTTAGTCAGTGTTTCCAGTCACCACAATCACCTAGTAGGAACACAGAAGAATATGCAATGCCATTTGGGAAGGGTGACCCTCACAGAAGGCCCGATAGCAATCCTTGGTGTACTTCAACTATTTATTTGGGCCTACTCAATTTAAACAAGTCTGCCAGGCTAGTAAGCCAGGACACTACTGGTGCTCTGACTCATCACTTGTGTCCTTACCACAAGCAGTGACGATAGCCATGGTACGGTGAAGGTAACAAACCCACGTGTCCAAAACCTGCAGATGCTGCCACCTTCCACAGGCTGCAGGGACAGAGACCTCCCAGGCCCAGGACAACATAGGCAAGCTCTAGCACCACCTTCCCTTGTACCACAGGGGCAGACGATAGCCTAGCATGCATCTCTGCTATGGGCAAGGGTCTTCAGAGGGTTTCCAACACCAGAAAACCACCGGGTTTGCTTCCAGGATCACTCATCTCAAAACTGCCCCAGAAGGGCCTGTTTCTGCAGGGCCTGGAGATGCAGCTGCACACGCATCCCACAGGCACCAGCAGTGTGGATGGGGCCAGAGCCCCCCTGCTCCCCGGGCACAGGAGCCACGCAGGCTCCACAGCACTGTCGCTGCTACAGCACAGCTGCACAGATCGTGCTCATGTAGCACAACTGTGAGCTGTGCACAAGCACTGCCTGTCCCTCAGCTACTTTTCTCTTTGAAGAAGAGAATTTTCATATAAAAAGGTAAAAGAAAATCCTCAAAATTTGTTTTGCTTCCAGGGCACACTACTAAAAAAAAATAATACAGTAATACCTCAGACCAAAAGTTTGAATCCAAACATCTTCAAAGAGCAAGGCTAACAGCACTTCTTTCATTCTTTTTCATTTAAATTGAACTAAATGGTTTACTGCATACATGCTGTTCACTTCAAAAGACCATTCTTAATCCCTTAATAAATAGCAGCCTAGAAGGAATCACAAAAGTAAGTTTTTAACGCATTAGCCAAAACAGCAGCCAGCAGATAGGCAGGACTGAATTAACTGTGTGATTCCTTCTCACAGGTATCTTTGCAAAGTGGAAAATTAACAGTAGGAAAGTACTATTAGAAGGCAGAAAGTTTTTTAGGGTTTTATGTTTTCAATTAATGAAATATGTTTCATTGCACTGTAGGTTAGGTGATATAAAACATGAATCTATTTTTAAAAACACAATGCAACAATACAAATCAAACTGTACCTATCGATTATATCCGAAGAGTAATGATGACGTGAAAATGGTAATGAAAAGAAAGTAAAGAGCCCCAGTCTTGTCACATAATTGCTCCCTGGTTTCAGTGACTACTTCTGGCAGATTTGAACTAGACTACTTTGAGTGTTACACTTAACAATAATCTGAAGAAAAATACCTGTATGAAGACTAGCTGTGCAGGTTCATAAACTGATAATTAAATAGAAAAAAAAAGCTGACTTTTTTCTATTTAATTTAATAATTATATAGGAAAAAAAAATCTACTTTTGGTAAAACTCTTCCTGATTCATCCTTGGCTCTGAGAACTTTTGGCACTGCCTTGTCTCCAATCACCCATGCGATAGCTGAAATCTGAGTTTAAAAGGAAGGTTCCCTTCAATAGAAAGGATGAAGATTTCCTTGTCTGCTAGAAAACTTTATCCTTCTCTACACCTTAGCATCTTATTTACAAGCAACTCATTGGCTTTCCAGCACATCTACCCTAATTGCTCACTTCAGCAAAGCCCTGGCAATCAATTGACAACTATCAAACCCCAGCCACACTCGGCAGAGTAAAAAGAACAGTTTTGGAAGGACTCCTTTCAACCCTTTTTGGAGGTACTAGCTTTTGAGGGATCACCACTGAATCTTTATTCTGATAGAAAGATGTCTGAGCTGTGATCCCTCATCCTCTGAATTTTAAGAGCTATGGTGACCTTCAGCAATTTTGGTGTTTATCACAAAACCAAACAGCTGTGTCCAATAAGAAGACAAGTGCTACAAAAGAGTGGGTTAGCTGGGTGAGGAGAGAGTTGGAGTTTGTTGGTTGTGCTGTGAAGAAGGAGTCTGTGCTGTGAGGAGCTGCACATGAGAAATCACCCAGAAGGTATGGGACTTTTGCAATAAGATGACAACAAAGGAGCACCACTGTGCATACTCAAAAGGCTGCATACTGCATACATCAGTATCAGTTAATCTCTCACTTTTGGTCAAAAGAAAGAAAAAAAAAGCAAAAAAAAAAAAAGCTTGTGAGTTCAAAGAGAGAACCACACATATGACCATGTCAGTGCTCAGCTCAGCCTCCTCCTGGGCACTTTGTACAGATCCAGCCTCTGAGAATAAGCATACTGTGTGTTTTAGAAAGCAGAAAGGTGGAGTAGATGATCAGAGCTCCTTCTGTGGAAGGACAATTAGGCAGGTTAAGGCTCTCCCTTGCAAGACTCGTGACTGAGCAACAATACAACAAGGTTCTGCCAACTCAGCAGTGAGACGGGGAGGTAAATAAGAAATGACCATTAACCATCTCACATTAGCTATAAGAAACAGGGGACATCAAGTGAAATTATCTGCAATAGAGCCAAACCAAACAATTACGAAGACTTCACAAAACTGACTGGATTGGGGAGCTCATTTCCCTGGTGGCTGCAATGAGAACATTTAAAAGGGGTCAGTAAGCAATCAGTTACATAAATAGATTTTTTTTAAAACTTCATTTGGCCCTAAGTGCAAAGGTGCCATCACCTCTCCCTGCAGCTATCTCTGCTCCATTTCAGGAGACAGAGTTTTCTGAAGCATTATTCCTATTCATTTTCTCTGCTTCCTCAGGCACCTGCTACCAGCCACTGCCAGACAGAGCCACCAGTGCAAAGGTGCCATCACCTCTCCCTGAAGCTATCTTATGCCTTGGGACAGGTGTTAAAATAGCCTATACCTGAAAAAATAATGTAATCAAACCTGAAATGAGTGCTGTTGCAATAGTCCTGATGCTCAGGAGCCTTGTGATACACACACAAGACAGATTCCTTCTTTTTATTACTGTGTTCCCTTTTCATGACAAAATTAGGGTTAGCTTTTTTTCTTCCCACAGTACCAAGACCTTCCTTATCCTTAAAGCCTTGAGGTACAAAAATGATTTTCATTTGCAGCAGAACAGTTTAGTTTGTGTTACAGCCC
>NW_005054488.1:362405-387021 GCF_000277835.1 Geospiza fortis | reverse complement strand
TTTCCCTAAGAAAAGGAAACAAATGAGCTGGGATGGCAGCTGTCCCACACCACCCCGGGCTAGCAGGGGAAACCACAACCATGCCACAAACAGCTTCAAGTGATTCAGCCAATTCTACAGCAGAGATGCCAAGAAAGTCCAGCTGCCAGGCTTGGCACAGAGGCAGGACAAGGAGTACTCCTACCACGCATGGGGGCCAACACTACTTGAGTGCTGCAGACACTGCTAAATAAAATGCATCTTGACACCAAAAACCCATCCTTTACACCCCTGTGAAAAGACTGCACCAAAGTTATGTCCTATTTCACTTGGAAAAAAGCAGCAACTTTCACCTTAATCCTTAAAGACCTTCACTTTAGAAGGGGAAGAGGAACCATTCCCTTCTAATTTGATGTATTAATTGATTTAATTAACCAAGTTGGGTTTTTCCTTTTCCTTCAAGCAGACATGCAATGCCTGTCACATCACTGTGGTGAACACCCCTCTCCCCTCAGGCAAAGCCTTCCCTGGGCTCTTGCTTCCCTCCTGCTGGCCTCAGGACCTCTCTGGTGCATGGCTGTCACCTCTGTGAGGTTGCCACGCTCAGTCAGTGCCAGGCCAGGCCTGACAGAGCCTCCTGAAGCTCCTCTCTGTGCTCGGGCTGCCAGAGCCCTCTCTGCAGCCTGCATGACACCACTAGGGCTGCTTCAGGCAGGGCACTCCAGCTGAGAGATTTCCTTTTCCACAGAATAATTAAAAGGTTAATCTAGCCAAAATCTTACAATACATACAGAAGCTGTTTGGTTGTCACTTCTTGTGTCTATTTCTCCTCCAACCCAGTAAACAAAGGACTTGCCCTCTTTTCTTTGTGATCATTATTTGAACTGCATAGTTTCAATATAGCTTGAATATAATCTAAATTTTGCTTAGCTGATTTTCATTCTATTATCTCTTGTTCTCTGGGCAAGCATATATTTGATCTTGAGAGTAAAATTGTTATAATTAAATCTGTGTTTTTAAAGGTAATATGAATTAGTAATTGAATTAGAATGAAGTAATATGTAACCGCTTGCATGGCATTATACAGATAGAATAATAACTCACCTGTCTGAACAGCACACCAGGACAGATTAGTTGTTACCCAAAGAAGTTTTGTTATTCAGATTTTAGAGCCCATTGAAATACTACATGATGCTTAAATATATTACAAAAATCTCTAGAGAAATACAAGTCTATAATAAAGATGCAATTGGAAATGTCAGCCTTTCAACTCAAGCTGAAGCTTTGAACACTCACCTCCCAGCCTGAATCCCCAAGATGATGGCCAAGGTGCTGCCTAAGGCAGAGACAATCCTTTAGCCTCTTCTTACCTCACTGTGACACACAAGTCGAATAAACAAAAAAGATGGGTTCAGGGAAGGAAGAATGAAATCTCAGTTGAATTACTACAACCCAAAATTTCCTGTGCTTTGTGTTTAGGACATCAGGTCTGAACAGCTTAGGTTTGGCCTGGAACTGAAAAGACCACTTTTTACTTCAAAACCTGCACCTGTTTATTTAAGTACAATTATGTGAATATCTTTGCAGCAAAAGACTAACAAATGCATAGTAGATTCACTTGCCTTCTTTAATACAAATGGTATTTACTTTTTTAGTTCCTTTCCATATTCTTGACAAGCCAGTGAGAATGAGGCAAGTGCATGGGAGGCCTGCACTACCATGTCAGGCAATTTAGCTTCTGAAATGCATAATCCTGGTACTTGCACATCTTTTTCTTTATACAGCACATGTGAATTCCATGCGACTTTTATATTTCACAAGTTAAATTATGTCCCTAATTGGCACTTCATAATAAAATGCCTGAACGAGCCCAGGCTGCTCTGATATGCTGGAGATTTTAGATTTAAATTAAGTTAGGGATTGATTTCCATTTCAAAAGTGTTTTTGAAATCTAACAAGTGAAATACAGATACTTTTTTCAAAAAGGAACACAAGAGATGAGAACAAAAACTGTTTGGTCAGGCTGTTAATGTTTAGACAGCAGAAGTGTTACACATATGAAAACGTTTTTCACTGTTACTGTCCTCTTGATTTAAGAGAACAGTAGGGTGGTCATTTCAACAACTCTTCTATATGAACACATCCTGATGGGTGGAGTTAGATTTTCTGCTACATTATCTATATCTGAAACTTATTTTATAATGTAGAAATGCATTCTTCTTAAAAAAACAAGAAAAAGTTGTAAGTTGTGAAATAAAGATCATAAGGTAGTTTTGTTACTGCTTAGTAGGACATTCTATAATGACCAACAGATGAGGAAATACTGTTACTCTGAAATTAACAGGAAGACATTAGTTGCCTTTGAAAGCCATTACAAAAGGCAGTCTCCTTTTTGAACAGTTTATCTTTGTATAAATTCTGTTTACACTTCCATAAACTCCATAGCACAACTTCTCTGTCCCCAAACACAGCACAAGCATCAGCTGGATGTTTTTTATTTTCAAGCTCAAGTAGCTCCTAAAAATACTCAAGAAATTTTAATCTAATGCTGCTGAGAATGAAAAGACTTAAAAATGGAAAAGTGAAGGAAAATTTGGCCTATTTTGTTCTGTTCTGCTGGAATTATAAGAAAAAAAGCAAGGTTATCTTTTTGAAGAAAATGCTTTGCTGGTAAATAAACCACCTGCCTTCTGATTCTGCCTGCCATGGGCTTACAATTGCTGATCTTTCGTGGCCCCTCCATTCTTCTCAGGAAGATCTCATTTCTTCTCACCTACACAATGTTGCTCTGAGCTGCTGCTGCTGCCTCCACCGCTATCTGTTACCTAATCTCAAGAATTTTCCACTCTGATGGAAGCTGCAAAAGAGCACAAGTGTGTTCACTGGGGAAATACCGCACAAAGCCTCGGATGTCTGACACCACTCACGAGAGCTGGGCAAGAGCAAAGCCTCTCAGCAGAGACACATCTGGATTAAAATAGAGGAGACTGGGGGAGGGAAGGAGGGCCAGGCCTGCCTAGGATAAGATTTACAGAGACCAAAGGATATGTGGTGTAACAGAAAGCAAACAAATTCAATTTAATATAACATCCTGCATACAAGGTATCATCTAGCAGCTTACAGAGAGATAAGAGACTAAGATAATGCTTTGGTAAATTGGATACTGTGACTCATAAAAGAAACATAGGAAAATACACAAATAAAGTTCAAGCCATTCAGATAAAGGAAAACTGCTGAATTTAAAAGCATCTAGAATACAAGCATATGTTTATACAGAAGAGACACAACTAAAGAAAAGAATGCACCTCAAACAATTAAAGGCTCTTTTAAGCATCTAAAGCCCCAGTGTTTATCAAAGCATCCCTGTACAAGAAGTATTAGGTTGATGGAAAACAAGTTTAACCTGGTGGAACTGGAACCACACAAAAATCTCAACTTTTCAAGGTGTCCAACACCTCTCTCTGCCTTAGGTAAAATTTTAAATAAAGATTAAAAAAAAAAAAGGACAAGATTTTCTGAAACATAAAAACCCCTGCCTTGGAATCAGATCAATTTGGATTAAATCTCTTTTTATTTAGATACAATGTCATAAATTCTGTGTTGAAGTAAGGGAGAGGGGAATAAAAAAAGCATGATAAAAGCATGAATCAATCAAGAGCAACAAATATAATGAGAGAGCTGAAAGCACAACAGAGTCACAATTTCTGGATGCGCAGAAGTAATAAAAATCGTCTATTTACATGCAAAATTTAGGTTGAAAATTGTGACAACACCACATTTTTAATAATAACTTCAGAAAAAGGAACAGGCAGGTCACAAGGTCAAGCACCAGGGGCAGAGCTTGAGAGGACTCCACACATAATCTGTCTGGGCAGCTCAAAAGCCTGGGAAGCAGCAGAGCTGGCAGTGCTGGGATGCTGCCCCTGGATGTACCAGTACAGAGCTGTAGCACACCAGTTCTGGGGGAGACTGTTCAAGAGGAAACCAGATGCTCTGAACACTGGGAATCACAAAATTACCGGCAGAAAGAGCATGAAGGATGTTCTCACACACCACTTGGAAGGGCAGATGAGCAGCATTTCAGGGCAGGAGAAAAACCAACACCGCCTTGACCACCTGCAGTTTCTGCTGCTGGCAGCAAACAGCTGCACAGGGACAGCTGAGGGGAAACAGTGGCAGGATCATAAAGGGGAATTACTGATTCTTTCTTTCAGGTGGGAGATTTTATCCTAGAAACAGAAAGTAGTGGACCCACAGAGGCAGCAGAGTCTGGATGGACAGATCAGTGACTACAAGGTACTAAGACAGTGACTGACAGCATTGCAGAGGGTATCACCTGAACAAGCTCCATTATCTCTTTCAAAACTAAACTTATGAGAAGTGGCAAAGTGTGGCAAAAGCTACTGCAACTCTGGAAACCAAATTACAAACTAAGGCTCCCAAAAGGTGGTGACCAGGCTGCTCCCATGTCCAAGTGACAATGGTCACCAGCCTGCCCATATCCATATCCCTCCTGGGCACAGAGGACCCAGCCCTGCTGCAGCTTGCCAAGTGCCCCACTCCTGCCCCACATCAGGCAGCCACTGCCCAGATTGTCACCTCCACCTTGCATGAGGCTTCTCACTCATCCCTCCTCTCTCCTGGTGCACACCTATGTCAAAAACCTCCAAACTTCCTTCCAAGATTAATGCCCATGGATTCATTTTCCTACCATGTTTACCTTATTCTAACTCACATTAACACAGCATAGTAAATAGCCCTGCTTTTCTCAGCATACAACACGAGTCAACATCAACGATGGCCACTGGAAAAGACCGTCTCCTCTCACTGGAGTCACTCACTTGCCATCAGGCATTCCCAGGCCTCTGCCCTTTGCACCAAAGTCCCTCAGCCTGATTGCATTGGAGCAACAAAAGGTGCAGCTGCATCAACTCCCAAGCAGTCCCTGCCATTTGGTTTTACCCTAGTTCAAAGAAGGAATTAAGCTGAAAGCTAGGAACAGTTAAAGGATCTTTCCAGGATGTTTTTCCCTGAGAGCACTGCACTCCAACATTCACCCTGTGAGGCAGAGGTCAGAGTACATGAGATGCCCACTGGAATCACATTACTGATAATCCTTTCAAAACCACAACATACAACCACTGTTTCCATCAAAAAGAAAATGACATGAAAATTAAGGTGTTTCAGTTCTTATAGAACTGCTGCAGTACAAATTATCATCTCAGCTATTCTTCTATGAGCACCTTCAGGAATATCTTTTGCCATTGAATCTTGTAAAAAAACCCACAGCTTAGGAGAAAATATATGTATTGGATCTATTTTTCTTCCAAGAAGGACAGAAAATGTCTCAATTTTGCAAGCACAGTAGTCTTATGACACTAAACATACTTTGCATCAGCTAAAGCTGTTGTGTATACTAAAATGATCAATGTTGAAAGCTTCTGAAATTATTTCCACAGCTAGATACTGCTTTTGCAAGGCTTAAAACTATTTCCTTCTATATTTTTATAGATTGGGAATCAGCCATTAAGATGAATATGTTCAAAATACTAAGTGCTTTTCTGGCATTTTCATTTCTAGAGTATACAAAAATATTCTGAACATGCCAAAAGTCACATTTGCAAATAAATTCAAGTACATAACTAGCTCCAAAATTAGCAGGAAATTTCCTATGATGTAGCACAATAATAATTAAACATATTTGAGAGGTTAGATAATAGATTGAATTCCTCTAGTATTTTATGAAAAAACATAAATTGACTATATTTATTGAGCAACAGCACCAACTTCAAAACAATTTCAGATACAGTGAAATTTTGGTCTAACTTGGACTCACCTGTGGTGAGTCCAATTTAGGCCAAAACCCCACACAGCTGACCCACAAATAATGAGAACAGGTAACTGCTGTAATGCTTCAGCACCTGAACCCTATGATGAGAAGCATGAAAACAACCTTGCTTTTACAACCTTTTCCTACTCCAGAAACAGAGAATTTCCCAGGACAGTTATTAATTGTGATTGATATGTCTTGGAAGTGAAAGAACTGCTATTACTTTTTACATAAAGATGTGTTGCAAATTTCAGTTGTAAAGATGACAAACTAGCTATACTGCGTTTCCTCAAAAGCTCCTGCTCTACATTTGTGTTTGTACAGAGCTGGGTTGCTCCCTTATGGATGTAAGCGTACATAAAATTGAAAAATTATGAGATAAACTGGGACTCTTAAACATCTTCCTGATGTGCTCTAAGGCAGTTGATTTTGGTGCAAGGTTTAACTGCATTTCTATTAACCTACTGCAGCCATTAGAGTTTTATTCAATTAATTTACACTAAATGATGTTGGCTTGATCACTGGTTAAAAATATTTTTGTAAAGCAGAAGCTATGCTGCAGTACTCACTCTTCCAGCAATAAGGTAAATAGTTATCCCAATTCTGTATATGGGGCAAAAGATAACCAGTCAACTCTCAAGACCAGACTACTTAATAGCCTTGAAAATTAAATTACATTGCAGATCAATGTAATTTAAAACGTCAGAGAAATCAGAGGTGCTCACAGATTTTAATTAAAGTAATTTCTATATTAAGACCTTGCCTTTTCCTCACCCTGCTGCTACTATTCCTTTAAAGTTTATTCACTGCATTGCATAAAACCATAAGAACAACTAAATTTATTTCACCTTATTTACAGTAGAATAGTTTTTAAATAAATGAGGACAGCGTTTCCCATTTTAAATAAAGAACTGTTTTAGACAATGGCATTTTGGAAGCTCAAGCACACTCATGGCATAATTTAATTGACAAGCTGCCATAGAAATAGCCAGCTCAAATGCATGCTACATCTCAGTCACGGAACAAAAAGTAGTTCACTATTCTTCAACCAGTTTCAAGGGGGGACATGAAGCTGACGGACAAAGCAGCAGGTAGAAGTCACAAAAAAAGGCTTTGCAGGGAAGCTGTTGGAGTCAGGAGCCTGCGGCACTGAGGGAAGGCACAGATGTGGGGTCACGGGGCACCCCCAAACCCTCCCTCACCCAGAGCAGCCTCCTGGCGCTCCCAGGGGCCCTGCAGGGAGCAGCGGCAGCGGTGGGGTCGCAGGGCACTGCCCTGAGCAGAGCTCGGCTCCCGTACCTGCCAAGGGCTGCCAGGCACCTCAGCAGGCAACTACATGGCTATTGGGGCATGAGAGGGATGGTGCACGTGGCCAAACACACAGGAAAAGTAAAAACAAACCAAACAAACCCACCAGTGGGTGCAAAGCACCCGAAGGGCCGTACAGAGCTGTGCTGGGCTGCGCAGTGCAGCGCAGCAAGCAAACCCTCACAAAGCCCAACGACCTCCAGACTAATACAACTCCCTTGGACACAGCCAAGATATTCCCTGATGAAAAGGCAAACTCTCCTTGTCAGCCTTCCCTTACCTTTTATCCCTGTAAGCAGATGGGGCTCAAGCCAGCTGCCAGGCTGGGCCACTCTGGGGGCAAACATGAGCACACTGGACACTGCCCACACTGAGATGGGGCAGACAAGGCAGGGTGGGCTCAGGGCTGCTCCTTAGGGCAAATGACCTCAGTCAGCGGGGTTGGGGCAGGTACAGGCTCAGGGGCAGCTCCTAAAGGCAATTAACCTCAACCAGGGCCCAAGCAGGAGCTTCCACGGTTTTCTTACCAGCCAACATCAGTTCCTCCTGTTGGAAATGTGGCAGCAGAATACCATGATTGATAGTGCCAAAGGCAGCTCCCAAAGGCTGGAGTAGCCAGTGGTAATTCATTTTCTATGACAAATTCCGTATCTTGTTCTATTTTTTAATATATTCAAAAATTAATTTGTTATTCAGAAGTTGTTTTTCTAGCTTGTTTAAATTCCCCAGGTGAAACAGTCATGATTGCAAACTTTGTATCTGCATCCTGCAAATATATTGAAATACGTATTTTAACAGCTTTTCAAGAGATATTGGATAGCAAGGAAGTCTGCCACCAGAAGCCTTATGGAGATCAAATTTAGCTCACAGTCAACAAAATTATGATAAATTGAATTAGGAATTCAATATTTTTCATCGTCTGCAGGCCACTTAACGCTACATACAGCCAGCACCATTAACATTTATATGCAGAAAGCGCCCAATTGCACTGCTTCCTTAGGAAGTAACTGGATTTCTGCTACAGTGTGTTTAGCCTTTTCTACCTTGCTTGACACATTTTGAATCCTTTAAAGTGAGAAGTAATGTATTTTCCTTCCTTGGTGAGGTTTTTCTGGTTACAGATGGTTGAATGATAATTTTTTGCCGAGTAAAAGTTCTTAGGTTTTCAGTTTCTGACTATGGCAGCATATGCAATTGGGAGCTATTGTGTGCGACACCTTAATCAACCTCTCATTAATATTCTTATCACCATAATTTTACCAAAAAATAATTCTTTTCATGTGAAATAATCCAAAGGGAAAAAATAAATCAGTCTCAAGACTGCATTGCTGTGCTCTCTTCACCCAGCATGTTAAGAGAAAAGCATTACTAACTGTTGTAGTAACAAAAATCTTTGTTACCAGCATTATTTACAGTTTTGAGCAGGATCACCACCCGGAACTCATAACCACCTTTGAAACCTTTGATAATTTCTATTTTCATTCTGGATTACTTCTGTCATGAAGAAGATGGCACTGAATAGACTCTTCCCCCTTCACAAACTCCTTTTTATTCCTTTTGGGCCATAGAAAGAGGAGTTCCCACCCCTGTTTCTGTGTCTCCATAGCAATCCTTCTGCATCAGAAAGAGCAGGCAGGCAGAAAAGGTGCCTGAGCCTTCTGCTGAGTCCCACTGCTATGAAACATTTCCAGGCAGCATTCCCAACCCCAGAAGCCTGGAAGCAGTCCCTGCTTAACAAGGTGCCAGTAGTGGCTTCCTCACTGCTCATCTCAGGACTAGGCTTGAGGCAGGCTGGCAGGTGATTCAGTTTCAGTCCATGTTCCCTTTTCCCCCAGTCCCTTTCCTTCTCCAGCCTCTCCTGCCAGCTCCTGCCCCTGCCATTTGACAGTCAGAGGCAGCTCTGTCCCCTGACACCTCTCCTGCTCAAAACAGAGGCTCATTTATATAAAATCCTGAAGTGGACTAAAACTGAAGGAGTTTGAATAAACCCCCAACCTGCTCACCCATTTCAGCCTTTAAAAGGAGTGGCAGAGATCCAGGGGAAGGAGTCAAGGCCTTCTGCAGAGACAGTACCAGGAGAGCAAGAAAGAAAGGATGAAACAATGAGCACATGGTCCTGGCTCCCAATGTCTGCTGTCCCTTGTAACATAAACTGGAACTGAACTGTGGCTCCAGAACAAAGACCTTCACCTGCATTACTGATTCCCTACTCCAGTTAGTGTTTATGTTTGTTTCTTTTATTTTTTGTTTGTTTTTTTTAAGTGCAACAGGAGGTAAACGGTTATATGATGTTTAAACATGAGAAAGGCATTTGTTTACTCACAGCAACATTTTGAGGATTTGGAGAAAAGGAAGGAGAACCCCTGAATCCTCATGCATAGTTACATAGGTGGCATCTTGCCCTCATGTTTCAAAGGAATCTAATTTTCATTTGTGGTCCTGGAATGTATCAGCTGACAATTCTTGCTGTTATGGACTTTAGTTTAGACCCATGTCTTTATTTAAGCAGTGAATAAGCCAGACACCTGAGTTCTAGAAAATCATATGCCAGTACTGATTTTCTTACTGGTAATAACTTACTACCAGTAGCAGCAGTAGCAATGCTGTGAAAGCTGCTTTCATAATGGTATTTCATTTTGGGACATTTTGCAATGAGAAATACAGGAACTACAGTCATACATTTACCTGCTTAAAGAGAAGACAAATTAGACTAAATTAGACTAATTAGACTAAATTTCTCTAGTATAGCTTTAGTTCTAAGAATACTACACTGGCACTTTGACTCAGAAGTTCCTCTGCCAGGTGCAAAACAAAAAAGCCATAATTTGAACAAGAGCAAGGAAAAATGTGACAAGGAAGGCAAACTTTAATTGAATGTATGAGGCTGTGGCTCAAGGGAGAAAGGAGCGAGTGTGGGTTTCTGTGCAAAACAGCTTGCTTCTGCAAAAACCACTGCCAAGAAGAGATGGTTTATGAAAACAAAATTTTGATCTAGCAGAGCCTCAAGCATGAGGCAGACTCAGGGCTGAAGTTCAAGTCTGGACTCAGCTCATGTTCAAATGCAGAGGAGCACAGCAAACACCCTGAAAATTCACTGGCCCTGTGTAATTTCTACACCTGCAGGCAGAACAATATCCAACAGCACTCGAGCCACTGTGAGACCTGGCTGGGAGCATGCAGGGGAACCTCCCTGGCCTGGGACATGGACCCCACCTTTCCTCTCTGTACAGAGCTGAACTCACTACTTATCCTAGTCAAAAGCACTTGAGAAAAAGTCCATGTTGTGGCAAATAAAGTTTAGTGACCAACTTAAACAGGGGTCCATTATAGTTTTAGTACATTGCTTCATATTTCAGTCCTAGAAAAAGTTCCATTCCAATATTTACTGAAAATTACTGTTTGTTTTTTCTTTTGTAGGTTTCCCCAGAAGTTTCAGGGGATACTGTTTCCTTGAAAGATCACTTTGAAGGATACACTAACAATTGATATGTTTGCTAAAGAAGCACCTTCATGTCAGGGCTGTGTGTAGCAGTCTCTGCGGACCCCTGCAAACAGGCCACACTGCAATACAAGGAAAAGAACCATATACATTAGTCCAAAATATTTCTTCCCAGAAGTTGCGTGTTCCTTTACAACATAATAGTGAAGGTGGGCAGTAAAAAGTAGGGCTGGGAAAATGAGACCGTCAGTGAAAATAGCAGAGCTGTGGATTAAAGGAATGAGCTGTGGGGAAGACAGGCAGAACATCAGTGGTATTAGTGTGAGGCAAACACAGAGCATGAAAAAATAAGGAAACATGAGAAGATGGAAAAAAGACAATTGCTTTTGATACAGAATACAGTCAGAGTACACTGCTGAATACAACCAAAAAAAAAGTTGAAAGAAAACCACCCAACCGTTATTTGATAATATTATGGCTTAGCGCTTGTTTAGTTTTCATTGAAATTTTCTTATCTGACACTAACAATGCCAGACCCTGGAAGTTTCCTGGCAGAAGCTGATGACAGGGCTCTGATTTGGAATTGTGCTGCCAGTGTGCCATAAAGGGCCTCACCTAACCTGACAATTATACCCAACTCAAATGTTAGATGCTGGATTTGAGCTTGGACTGAAAAGAAACCCATAGATAGTAAAAGTGGAATTGCATAATTAGGATGTGTATATATCCTTAATTACAGCATGAAGTGGCACAGTGGAGAGGAGGATTAAATTATCATCCAAGACAGATCTGTTTCTTTTTCTCTAGTGTGCAAACACAAATACTGAGAAGTCTTAATTAGAGCCATATGGCCAGTGCATGGAGCCACTGCAGGGTATTGTTAATGCAGTTTGAGTGCCCAAACTATGCTCATTCACATGTTGTTGAATTACTCTGAATAGTTACCGATAATAGCAATCAACTTTGGAAATACTGGTTGCAAAGATCATTGGTTTTTCAATAATGGTAATGCTCCTGTGCTGTGTCTAACCACAAAATTCTAAGCACATCAATTCCACATCACAGAAACGTGCATCCACAGACTGGCTCTGGTCTGGTTACCTTCACAAGAACATGCTAGTTTGGAAAGAAGCCCAGAAAAGCCCTCCAGGTATAGGTTAAATTAGTGATCCAGGCATGTGTCATGTGCCATAGTTCCATTTGGAGATGGTGCATAGGGGCACTCAGTGTCTTATAAAATTAATCCGATATATTTTAGAAGAGTCACAGGTCAACAAATAATGAAGTAAGCAGCACAATATTTCCCCATACAAATTAGGAAATTGGTGGAATGGTTCAGTAGAGAGCTAATGCATGTAAACATTGATTTCAGGTGCAAAGACAGATGAAAATAGTTTAGTGCTAGCAGAACTTCATTTCTAGATGATATTCTAGTGAAAAATCTTAAAATATAAAATACTTCAAATCTGTTTTCTGCTCTGTGGCTGCCTATAGACTGTGGTGGACTGACCCTGCTCATATGCTTGCTGTTCCTGTAGCTGCTGTCCAAACTCACTAGGCAGGATATTAAGGAACTCCTTGCTTCTGCTTAAAAAATTTTAAAATTTAAAAAAAAAAAATCAAAGAAACTGAAATCTCACCAAAAGCTCCTGCTCAGCAAAATATTCTGGTTTGCACTATTTTCTTACCCTTATGAATAAATTTAATAAACCAAACAATCTTGTTAGCACACTTTGATGTACTCTGGAACTGTGCATATGGGGTCATTATGACATTGATAAAGTGAATAGTGTATGAAGAAACACAGTGTTTCTGAAACCTGCTCCAAAACTCAGATATATTTGTAACAAGAATTCCTGATTTAACTCACTAGTAATTCTATATCCATGAAGTAAACAAGGTTTCCCTTCCAAAGAATTTCTCCCTACATGATTTTTAATATTACTTTGTCTGTATATGCAAAGTGAGTGTCTAGAAACAGCATTGGTTTAAAAGTCAGTTTGAAAACTATGTTAAATTTGTTTCACAAGTTTTCAAATATTTTAAGTTTGCATTTCTTGACACCACTTACAACTGTAATTAATACAAAAAAATCAGCCTTGCTAGAAAGTTCTTATTAGTATAGATACTTGAGAACATTTTCTCTTATAATAACATATGGCAAACAAATAGCAGAAGACATGGCCTGGCTGCCCACCCAGTTAGTAGTTTTTGAAGGCCCTTACTCATGACTTAAAAAGGCCTCCCAAAAATTGTGTCACAGGAGGACAGTGGGAATTGTTTGCTGCCTGCAGTCCTGGCAACAGGAGGGAACGTTTGGTAAAAGTGCTCCTGTGTAAGCAGTGAAGTCTCCACTGTGCTGTGCAGGACACTCCCGGCAGCAGCATCTTCTCTCTGAGTTAAAACCCAGCTGAATAAATCTGATGACAGTTAAGTCACCCAAAGCCCTGCTGGATGCTTGAACAAAACATCCTGTCTGTTTTCTACTAAAGTTGCTCTGGTAAGTTATCATTAATTTTCAAAGGATGATTTCTTCTAAACATTGAAAATATTTAAAGGATTGTAATTTGAAAAACATAATAAACTATAAAAGTAGTATTTCAGTCCCAATAATTGTAATTCTGTATGCAGGAAAAGGGCTTCACTGGGAGTGTCACTGAGCTATAATCTCCATTGGAAGACAAAGCATCCAATAATAAACATCACTAAGACCCAGCTAACAGGCAGAAAGAGACTAAACCTTGGACTGCTTTGAAAGATGTGTTAGAAGTATTGCTGAGGCAATTTAACCATCAACAAAACCTTGCTACATGCAGGTCTAACTAAATTACATCTCTCAATTGTCATAGCATAGTAAATGCTGTTGAAGAAAATAATGGGAATGCGCACTCAATAGAAGTTTGTAATACTTACAAAAGAAATTTATATCAATTTTTTCCCAATGTATCTTTAAATCAATTCAAAAATTTATAGAGACTTTTTTTCCTGCTAGCATATAGCTGGCCTCAGAAAAAAATCTCATTCCCTTGAGAATGTCTCTTCGGCAGTCCAGCAACAAGTTAAACAGTATTGCATAGGAAGTTTTTCAGGGAAAAACCCTCATAAGAACAAAATAATAATAATAAAATCCCCCCTAGAACTGTGTAAGCATATTAGAAAAATGAAATCAGCTGTAACTATCATCACACACAGAAAATCACAGGGAGGTCTCCATGAAAGTACAGAAATGGATGGGGTTCTGAGCAACCTGGTCTCGTGGATGGTGTCCCTGCTTATGGCAGGGAGTTGGAATGAGGTAAGCTTTAGGGCCCCATCCACCCCAATCCCATTCTGCGACTCTAGTGATGGCAGGGTGAAATGGGAAGCTGCATAATTAATCTGGCAGAGAAATAAAATACCATGCGGTATGTTGGATGTATTTTAGAAAACAAAACTACTGTAAAACCAAATCATTGCTCTTGTGCCTCTCCTGAGAATGTGCCCTCTTGTTCTGAATTACACAGTTCTCCATATGACAAAACCTCCTAATTTGTCAAGTTAACACATAAACATATAAATTACATATGCCCTGGGGTGACTTTCTGATGCTGAATTGTATCTCCATTCATCTGTTTGGCCCAGAATTAAGATTTGCACCTTTAAGACAGGTTCTGAGAGCAAAGGTGGAGGGAGACAAGAAGCACACATTTTGTTTTCAGAAACTGCACTTGCTCCCCCGCATCCTTCTCCTGGACAGTGCTGCCTGCAGCATGGACAGACAGCAGGAGAAAGCTTTCCTTTGCTTTTAGTTAGTTGTTCACTAGCTGAGGCAGAGAAGTTCTCTGGACTGTGGGTTTCTTTTTCTTGGAACAGTTTGAACCTGCTCTGGACTGAACACCCAGAACACCACTGGCAGCTCTCACCTGTGGCCCACAGGCTGGGCCTGGGCTGCAGCATTTCCAGCACCTGAGGGACTGATAAGAGACTGATAAGGGACGGAGTGACCCAAGCTATAGCCCACAGAGGGACTTTCTGAGTGTGTCATCTCTTGGGAGCAGCAAGAGGTTTTACTGTTTAATATTGTTCATTTTTTGTGCTGGTGAATGCTTAAATGAACAGGTTTTCCCACTTTCCTCCAAGGAAATCTTTTCCCAAACCAGTTCAGGGAGAGGCCGCTTGAATCTGCTTTCTAGAGGAGCCCCTTTGGAAATTTTCTCCCACATTTGCCCTAAACCAGGACAACATACTAAAAATGTACAAACCCAGTATCACACTTCAAAGAGTGATGCTGTCTTCCAGTAGAAGTTCTAGACATTGGCCCTCCTCACTGTTAGGACAGTCTGCATGACAGAAATCTCCTCTTGATCACATCATCTTTTTACTACCAGAAGCAGATAATTATCAGTAGCACTAGTGTTAAGAATTGCCAAAGTGGGGATAGGCCCTGATATTTTAAAACCTTGGATGCCTTTGTTAATTGAACAGGAGCATTTCTCTTTTGCCACATCTGTTGTGTTCTCCCCACTGCACACAGCTCATAGCTTTCACTAAGTTGAGTGATCCCACCTCATAGTAAAATATTATCTCAATAACCTCAATAAAATATGCATGCACCCAAAAATGAGAATATCAGCCAGAAACTGGCTGTCAAAATTACTCCCTCCCTCTGGCAGCAGGATGTTTTCTGGTATTTATGAATTTTCAGGTGGTTCCATTCAGTGACACTGGTTATCTTAATTTAACCTCTGCTCTTGTTAATTTATTCTCGTTTCCTTTTTGCTCTCTTAATTGCAGGTCTTAGGTTACCCATATCTGAAAACAAGGAGAAAAACAATAACAAGTCTAAAAAATGAAACAAGGCATTGGCAGTGCTTCTGTGTACTTACCCTAAATCCTCCTTCTTTGGAGGGATAAAACATCCTTGTTCAGTAGCTGGCATCCATGTTAATTGTATTTTTTAAAACCTAATTTCAAGATTCAAAGAAATTAGTTATTCTCTCGCTGTATTACAGATCGAAAGGATCCAAGCCCTGGGCCATTCCAGAGATTAAAGCTGATCTACTACACTCTGCCAGGCTCTCAACATTTAAAGTCAGCAAGTACAAGGCCTGGAAGCAGCAACACTTCAGACTTCAAAGTTTTATCACCTTTTGTAATTCTAACTAGTTCCATTTAATTAGTGTGCAGTTTCCAACCAAAATCTTTTAGGAGATTTATTTATTCAGACTGCTACATTTTTTATTTTAGAAATACAGAACTATTAATATTTGAATGCCTAACTCATGTCTACTTTCACTAGACTTAAGGATTTTCTCTAATGGGACTTTTGACACAAATAGTTTAGTTTAGTGTTGCCTAGTGTCTGCAGGAATTTTTACATCAATTAGTCTGTCTTAGTAACCTCTAAGTTCCAATTTCTTGATAATTTATGTTATTAAGAAATCCATATTGTTAGAACAATAAATATATAAAAATAAAAAAATAAAACCAATTTTATATAATTTAGGTACTTCAGACAGGATTATTTTTCAGTTCTTCTCTATGAAAGAAAGTAAAAAATATGCAAAACACATATATGCAAATACATATATACAAAATATATGCAAATACACATTGTCACAGGCTGTCTTTCTGAATGAACACCTTGGGTCTGACACTCAAAGGCCAGACAGAGATGAGAGAACAGAATGGAAATGGCTTTTTCATATATTTTCCCAGTTCCAGGACTCTCTTCATTATATTCTCTTGGAAGTTTGGCAGCAGAAATTTTTAGCTTTGTTCAGAGTTTGAAACTGGGAGTGGAGAGGGCAGAGCAAGAAACACCAAGTCACTTTGTGATCCAGCAAATGGATTGCTAACAGAATGCCATACACTTGAGAGATGAGACAGCTGGGACATGAGAGGAGAACGATGTCCCAGTCAGACTCAGCCTGGACAATGCTGCTCAAGTCTGAGACAGAGTGATAGTGACCATTCTGATTGTTATGTTGGGTCCTGTTCCAAAAAGAAGACTTGGAGCTATTTTAGAGTTTGAATAGCATCTGTTTCAAACAGCCAAGCACAAACATTTGTTTGGCTCATTCATGAAGATACTGTGGGGAATTTTCCACTCCTCTCTTCTTAACAAACAAGTCTCTGGGTGAGAAAACTTACCAAGCAGCATGTACAGCCCTGAGAACAGCACAGAACAGAGACTGATTCAAACGCTTTACAAAACTTTCAAGAGCTGGCTTTTCTCTTTCTCTTGTGATAAGACAGGAACATTTTTATGAACCCTGGAATGAGGGAACAAACACAAATGACACATTCCTTTCTTCAGGTTCCTTGCTGCTTTCTGTTATGAGCACTTTTGGTGAACTGGTGAAATTAAGACGTGTTGTAAAGAACATAGGGGGCATTAGGGTCCTTGATAATCTCAAGCAGATGGATACACTTCCAGTTCAGAGGTGAACTCGGTCCCATCCTATGTACCCACCAAATTCCTAAATAAAATTTGTGCTGCTTCAAAGTCTAAGCATTGCCCTGTGACAATACTTGGATTAGAACAAAGGCAGGAGAAAGGAAACTGGTTTTAGCAGTTACTACGAGCATGTTCATGTGCCCAGTGCTTTATTAGGTTGTGCCATGGTTCCAATCTGACACTTCATTAACTGAGAATGTTACCTGATTTTCTGTTGGAAAGTTCAAAAAGACTTCATGCCTGAAAAAATAACTTTTTTTCATGTCTGAAAAAATATCATTCTGTCTGGTTCATTTGTGCTCTCACTCAGCTGTGCTCTTTGGCAGCTGTGTCAGCAACCCCAGGGGTACCTGTGTGTACTCCTCCTTTACAATTTTTGTATGCCTGCTAATTCTTCAATTCAAATACCCTTTTGCAAGAGAAATACCACTTCCAGACAAGCAACAAATCTCTTGCCCTGGATTTGTACCTCTACGCATTGACAGATGAGGGCTGGCTCCTTCTGAATGGCCAGTTCAGCAGTCCATATACAGTGACTCTGATGTGTCCTCTCTCTAAGAGTCCTTAATATTTCATCAGGGTTTCACATTTCACACAGAATTCAGACTGCAAGAGCTGTCCAAGGGAAACAAACACCCACAACTTATGTTTTCAGGGCACTTGATTCCTTCTGGTAACTTTGAAAACCTTGGCCTTTGTAGTTACTGTTTCTCTGTACTTAGGAAAACTGAGAGAAGAAATCTTGCTCTAAGTAACAATCAAAACAAGTTTTGCTGTTAATTTCAATGGCACCAAGAATTCACTCAGACCCTAGCTGACTTGGACTACAGGTTTGTGATCATGGGGCAGCATTTTCTACAGACACAGAAACCACTCAAGGCAGTAATGCCCTGCCAGGGGGCTGTTCTTTGAGTTCTGCTCATTGAGACAGCTACACTTTTCTGAGTGCTTATGCCACGCTCAAGTCCATTTTTATCTGCTTTCCAGACAGGGTCTGAATTGAACATCCCACATGGACAGACACCATTACTCAAGCCCAGATTACTCTGTTCTTAATGTTGCTGCTCTGAAACTCCTTTGCAGGTTATTTCCCCCCATGCAGTCTAGGCACTCATTCACAGTGTTCCAGACCCTACCCAAAGTTTGATGCCTTCTTCCATAAATACCAAAATGCACCCAAATTTGCATACCTTTGCATATGTATCTCCATGCATATACTTTTAAAAGAAATAAAATACAGAAAACAGTGCAAATCTTGATTTTCCTGCTTCTTAAAAATACCATCAATTGCAAATACTCTTACTGTATCTTAGAACTGTTCAATTTACTTAGTATTTGTTAATTAAAAGTATTAACAAGAGGCAGGTGTGGGTTTGAATCTACATTTGAAAAGGTAACAGGCAAAGAGCTTCTCAAATGAGAAATTACTGAACTAGTTTAAACAAAATAAGCACATCCCTGAGACAGTCCAGCCGAAACTTTCCTTTAAAATGTCTGGGAGTGCTCAGTACCTGGCAATTTCCAGTCAATCTGCCAGAAGGAATTAGCAGCTGTGCTTTCACTGTGCATCTCAAATGCATAAAATTCATCCATAAATGGGCATTGAGACAAGTAAAAACATAAAAGAATTGCAGGAGGCAAAAGAACCCATTAGAGGAACGAAGTTCTATATTGAGTAGTATTGAGAAAATCATAGGGTTTAACAAACTTAATATGATGCATTGGGAAAATAGTCAAGCAAAGCAATCTATAGAAAATATTTAGTACAGTTATCTTTCACTTCCTGCCTTCCCTTACTAACAATGAGCATGAGGAAAGAAGGCTGTGGGACTTGATGTGTCAACCACCTGCACATAGTCACCCACAGCAACAGACTTTCAGTCTGTTTATCAGGAGCATCTTGCACCACCTATGAACCACAAAGGCAAACATTTCTTGTGGCAAAAACATCAAAGCCAAACAAGCACCAACAGCAAAGCTCACAGAGTCTAAGATAAATGCAGCTTTAGGCTTAGCACAGAATCACTGTCAGAAGCATCCCATCCTGAACAAAACGCCTAGTGAAGAGTTCAAACAGGTAAGACAGCTGTCCTTACTGTACTTCCACAATTAGATATGATAGTTTTATCCTGTTTCCTGTTTTGAAAAGTGCCCATCCTCCACCCTTCTCTTGGCATTAATGAAAAAGATCTGATCTGCCATGTTAAGCCTATTCCCACTGCTGCTTTCTTTAATCCTGTGCATGCAGCTCAGCACATGCACCTGCCCACGCTATTTTACTGCTTTCCTATTGTTTTATAGGGCCTTGCTGACACGTAACAAAGTCAGCTGCAATTTAAAATGCGTGAAGATGTCATTATTCATCAGAAACCTATTTAACCTTTACATTAAAGAAGAGGCTGAGTAAACTACAAATATGTTTTCCACCCTGTACCTGGGACAATTCCAGTTCACTGCTTTAACCTTTCAGAATTGCCTAGTGTATTCTTAAATGCATTTTATAGCAAAAAGAAAATTTCGCAGACAGTAGTACGCTTAAATATTTATTCAGGTCACACATCATTCTGCTATTCATTGAACAGTAAGTGGCAATGAAAATCACTGCTTGCATTATTCATTAGATGCAAGATGGGGAGTGGAGCTCGGGAAATACTACCCTGTGCTAATCTCTGGTTCAGGGAGTTACCAAGCTACTCACAGTTGAGCAGGTTTTTCTGCTAACAGATGGTTGTATATCAGGCCTTCAAGTAACAAATGTCAGCCCTGAGTGCACACCAACACTCCGAATGAGGGCCCTAGTTTCCATAAGCAGTATTTCAAGTTTCCTCAAATTCATTACTTAATTGGTTTATGCTACTTCTTCATCTTGGGGCTACATGGAAACTTGGGAGGGTTAATACAACTCACAGCTTTGTTATACAGGTGTTAGCCAAATGCAGTGCTTTTGGCCTATGTACTCTAAGTCCACACAGTATCTACAGATCTTATTCTTAACCTTCAGGAATGGAAATTTGGGGGGAGGTACCTCTCTCACAAGAACTACTAAAAATAATGTGCAGGAAACAGAAAATACCTCTAAGAAAGCACTGAGAAACACACCAACTTGCAGTTTAATGAAGAGGGTCCCTTGAAAGTTCAGTGGACTTCAAACTCCAAAGCAAGTTTTCTATTGCAGCAGTGAGATGAAACACCTTTCCTCTGGTTACCTTTAGCACCATGGCACAGTGCTCACACGGCAACTGAGAGAAAGAGCAGGAGGTGGTGTGAACATGGATGTGAGGCAAATGCACTACAGCAGTCATCTCCAGACAAGTCTGGTTCATGCTTTAATGCCACCACTTTTAAGACAAAAACCTAGGATTGTAAAAAGTAACACATTTCTTGATCAGTTACAAAAGACACATCCAGTTGCTCTGAAAGACATTTGATTAATAGAACATTCCTCAGCATTTCAAAGGTTAAAATAACAAATTGAAGAAGCACAAGGTAATTGCTCTGGCGGAATAAGGGCTGGGGTTTTTTTAATCTTTAAAGAGAGAAAAGAATTTCAAAGCTCCATCATGGTTTTCTGCATTAAGCTCCAGCTTCTCCCTTGCAATGCTGATAGATAATAAATTGAAGTACTTAATGCTTCCAGAAGAATGAGAGGGGGAAGTTCATTTGCCTTTTTGAAGCATCATCTTACAGAGACACAGTGATGCATCTGCAGAATCAGGTTGACTTTTACCAAAGTCCCACCACGTGGAAGTCTCTGTTGCTCTGGGCCAGCATGGTGCTTGTCACTATCAGAGAACAAGTTCACTTCCTTGCATTTGTTTTTAAAAATATTTCCAGTCAAAGGCTCTCACACTGTGAACTCCTGAGCTCCCCACTGGCAAGGCAGAAGGAATTACATTCCTGATATTATATTGCTCTCCAAACAAAGAGATAAAACTAAAGCCACTGCTGGCCAATGCCAGTGTTCCACCTGTAATTACATTTTCACTCTTGCTCTTCCTGCACTTTGGAATGTCATTCCCCAAATGATGCCACCGGAGCAGGGAATCTCAACAGTAAGGTACAAATCCACAAGAACAAGGGGATTTGAATCTAATCCAACAGCTCCATAAACCATTTTCAAAGTTTTGGGCAGAGATTTTGTAGATTTTTTTTTCATTTGCTTCTCTTAGCTTTGTCAAAGTGACAAATTAATTATTTGCATAAGTGTTCCCATAGAGCAGGCATGGTATTTTAGCTAACCTGACTAAAGGCACCATCTGGACCAGAGGAATGATCTGTTTCATCACAAGTGTTATGAGAACAGTTGAGAGAAAATCCTGATTTATACACAAGATAAGTCCAACTCTGAAATAATTTCTCTAGAATTTATCAGATACGAATTTAAAGTAAGGATGGCACACTTGGTGCAGTCACTTGAATACCAATAACCTGTAATGTTTTTCCAGTGCCATATTACTTGAAATTAAGGAACAAGTTTTATTAGAGTGTTCAGATATATGTTTATTTCCTGTGGGATTTTAAAGTCATGTAATAGGAGAGTCACATAAAAGGAAAGGTATCTTAATGCATTAGCTGTTATGTTACCTTTGTTTCAAATGAGTACATTTTTAGGTCTCACAACAATACACAAAAAATAAAACCCAGAAAAGAAAATAGTTCCAGAACATGCCTGGCCAGGAGGCTGTGAGGAGTGTGCTTTCCTTGCTCAGCATCTCACAAGTATTTCCGCACAGCTGTCATACCCTAGCATGCAAGTATCCTAAACTCAAGAATCCTTTGCTCTTCAGAATTACTCAGGAGGCCCCTGGTCCCACCTTGGGTCAGATATGGGGTTGATCAGGTTGCCCAGGTCACACTAAGCTCTTCGTGCTTTCTGCAGTAAAATCAGTATTGCAAACACATCAGTAACCAGCTAGTTGGCATTTGTAACTTTTTTAATCCTTATTTTATTATGAACAATGAGAACCAGGCAGTCCTAAAGTAACAGGAGGATGAGAGGATTTCAGTTCCACAGCATACCAGAGACTGGATGGTTTGGGTAATGTTACTGAACACTGCACTGTTCCTGCTGCGTCTCAAACTGTAACCAGCAGAACTGTTGCTCAATTTTCATTGTTGCACTCAATCACTTTCAAGTGTGCACAACACAGTGGCTTCATAAAAATCCACATCCAGCACTTCACCATCCCCTGCCAGAGGTTTTATTGTGCTAGTCATAGATTTTATATGTTAGCTAGCACTGTGTGCTAATAGATTTTTCCCTAAAATTATATCTCCCATTCCTTTCTGTATTCTTTTAAATTATTTTCAAGTTAGCATTACCTTTACTTTCTGATGCAGAGTTCTGCTATTTCAAGTGAGATTTTAGTTTCATTCCTGGGATCAGCCTTCAGAAGACAACCCTTGGAAGGTTTCACTATCAAATGTGAACTTCGTTTTGTTTCATATTACAGGCTTTTAAAGATGTAGGTAGTGACCCTACAGTTCACACTAAACCTTTTTCCCTCTAAGAAATGAGGACTTTAAAAGTGTATATTTTTCACATATCTCTGCCACATTCTTTCCTAATTTGTCTTGGTTCCATAGAAACTTGGCCATTTCAGAAAAAAGTGAGGTTTGGTTATAAGACATTTCAACTATGTTCACTATGTTCAACTCTGTTCACTGTAGATAAAGCAAAACAGGATTGCAAAACACAGGCTCAACACTCAGAGGAAACTGTCTTGAGTTGGCTGAAGGATCATTTCAAGTCACTTCTAATTTTACCTTCCCTTGCCTTCAACCAATGTAGCATTAGCCTGTCTAATGATGTGGAGGTAGCTGACAGGAACAGACCAGGTGACAGCCTGCTTTGATCCCCTGCTCTTTGGCAAGCCTCAGAGATGCACTGAACTCAGTGACTTCAGTTTTGCAGGGTTTTCAAAAGTTTGTGTGACAGCACACTCATTGTTCAAATAGCAATATTCTGGCTCAGCATGGAGGAGTGGTATCACCCCTCAATTACTGTTCCAAAACTGAATCAGCATATCAGAAATAGAGTACAATCACCCAAAGGCCCTGTTGCCAGCTTCTGAGCTATATGAAACTACTGAATCTATCTGTAATTCCCAGACAGGTTGTTAAATCCCTGTGGGTTATTTCCTACTTTATGCCTACACAGGAAAACAACCAAGACCTACTCTGAAACACCACCAAAATTCAGTCTGAAGTGGTTTCTCCTCTGTTTCAGAAAATACTGTATTTTACAATTTGTCAAGCTTGCACATCAGAAAGGATAGTACATCTGCAGGAGCACATCATACGGGTCACTAAATTCAGTCTAATTTGAAGTAAGTGATGTCAACTTGCATCATATGCAATGAAAAATAGAAAGATGAAGAGCTTAATCTGAAATTTCAAGTATGAATCCTGGAAATAATGAAGCACTCTATATCATAAAGAATTTTCTTTTTCATCTGCATAAATTACCATTTTTCAAAACTTATCGCTTTAAAAAAAAGAAACAGTCCTTTGTCAACAATGTAATAACATATTCTTAGCTAGTAAGATTAAGAGTGCTATCCCCCAGGTAGCGGGAGAGTCTCCTGTGAGCTTCAGGCACCTCCCTGGCCCCAAGAGGCACAGCTCCTCTGTTTTTCCATGAAGGGATGCGTCTCCCAAGTGTGCTCCCCTTGGCCGAGTGCAGCGAGGTGTCTCATTAAACCTCTGCACTGCTCTCATGCAAGCTCTCAACAGAACACCACTCCCAAACACATCAGCACATGCACCATCCTCGCCTCCCTGGTTTTTCTGTGACAAACATTCAACTGTAACTAATCATCAGAAAAGGCAGGGTTTACCAGGTTGCAATTTTCTAAGTTGCCTCTAACGATGCCCATATCATCTGTCTCAATATCTAATTATGTTCCTTGACACACACTTAGTCTGATTGGTGGTATCAGCAGCTGCACTGCAAATCCCTCTCAGGATTACAGACTACTCAAAAACAAACATTGTGAAACAGATTTCCAGATTTAAATAAATATATATATATATTAATAAATAAATTTTAGTTTAAAGGTAACTTTTAAGGTGAAGAATATGCTTGGGGGCTTTTGTGTCCACCTTCCTGTGAAACTAAGATTTAAATGCCTTTCCTTGTTTACCCACCTTCATTCACTTTTAGACAAACTGGTTTTGCTGGTGGCATGGGGAGGACAGTGATTCTGGCACTGTCAGTAAAATAAGCTGAAATTTGAACAATTGAGCAGTGAAGACACTGGAGGCAGTGTGCCTGGAATTCTTCAGTTTCAGGAAACCTCTATCATGGTCTGCCTTAGGAGAGAGGGGAAATCATGGTTTCTCAGTCAGTTCTGCAATTCCTTCCATAAGGATGGATGCTGCACAGCTGACTGTAGGCAGAACAAAGCTGGCAGCTGCTGGGCCGAATTGGTCACCAAACCTCCTGTGCTGTCCCCAGCAGCAGAGTCTGAGGTACTGCTGTCAGATGACAACTGCACTCATCCTTTCCCTGCCAGCCTGCTGTGACACCAACCACTGCAGAGCAGCATTGGGAAAATACAATGCAGGGTGTGTTTAAGGAGACACTGGGGGCACTCATCTCCCACCACCATGGTTTCGC
>NW_005054488.1:357179-362143 GCF_000277835.1 Geospiza fortis | reverse complement strand
TACACGGGCACACAAAACCTTGCCTGTCAGAGGCCAGAGGGAAGCAAGAATCATGTTTGTAAAAAGTACAAGGAGATAAAGGCTTAAGTGTCCTTTTCTCTGGGAAAATGGCAGAAAAATGGCTCCATAGCACCCTCAACAGAGAGAGACATTTATCTCCGCAGTGGTTTGTCAAATAGATTCAACAAGACCTGCAGAACTGCACTGCCCCAGCCACAAAAATGCTGTTCTGCAATAAGTCACATCATGATGTAATGTGCATATACAGATCCTACCTCCTGTTTCTATAGGAGACAAAATTCATGACAGTAGATTTTTTTTTGTTTACCTACAGAAAAAAATGAAGTGAAAATTATCTCCCTCCTTACTTCTCCTCTAGGGAGAAGGTGGCTGCCTTGGAGCATGACATTATCTCTTCGGAATATCTGGTAGCTGATGCTATCAGCCTTTATAAAGTAACAAAATTTATTTTTCTGTGATCTAAAGGATCAGGATGGCTGCACTTCTCTGAAAATATCACCTGGCGTTCCTCTGTGATATTCCATCTCTGCTGGGTTTGGTAACAGTGTAGGGTTTGGGTCTTTCTTCCATTGAAAGAAATACAGGTTATTAAAATGATGTAAGAGAGGCAAAATGGCTGAGTCACTGAGACATGCTAACAGTCCTCAAGGTCTGGTGTCATGGCTGCCACGTGCAAAGGGGACCACTGAAGTGAAAGGAAATGTAACGACAGAAAATGAAGACGTAACTTTTTAGCTTCAATTTATGCTTTGAAAATGGAAACCACAGAAGTGTTGCACTTTAGAGAGCAAACATGCTACAACCCTCCTACTGACCTCTGCATGGAGGTGCTGAGAAATCCCATACTTAAAAAGGATGTAATTAGCAATAGTGATTAAGAATCATTCAATAATAAGCACTTGAGAAAAACATTTGTTCTTGACAGCTTTCAATTAACAATGAGAAAAAGATTAGAGCAAAAATGATTCAGATCAGTAATATGATACTTTGGAACAGAAATGGGATCCGCTTTTACCTGTGGGAAGTCAGGCAAGTCCTAGTTTCTAACTATAATTCCAGTACTGGAAAATACAAGAGCAAAACACAGAGAGCAAAACTCAAGAATATTCTGGGCCAAGAAATAAATAAGCAGGTATTGATATGCAAATTTCTGAGAAGAAAATAGCTGTATAGCATTTAGAAACATAATAGAATGAACAGTTAATTCTAACAAAACTTAACCACTGCAAGGTTACCCCAGAGAGACCATATCACATTCCTAGGATACTGTGTCCAGATGATCTCAGCTTCCCACCTCTGAATCCTCATACCCAAAGCCCCACTCTCTGACTCGGCTCTTGTGCTAGCAGGCACTGCTACAACTCTGGCTCACCAAAGTTAACACTCACCAATATCAGTCTCAAACAGAGATCTCCATCTCTTTTTTTCATAAATGGAATCTTTCACCTCTGGTCCTTATACTAACTTCTAATAGTTTTTCACTGACTCCTATCTGCAATTTCTCTGTGTCTCTACTCTGCCCACTTTACTGTGGTGACTCCCAAGCCTTTCTTTTATTTTATCTCCTCTTTTATTGTTTTATAGGGCATGCTATTGCTCCTTGGAAGACTGAGAAGATCTCCTGGCCAACTAATAAAGGCACAAGGCTGTTCACCTTCACATAGCCACTCTCTCACGATGTCTTTTCATATAAAAATGGAAGGCAAAAATCAGACCAGTGTAGGAAGGGTATCCATCATCAACACTGCTAGGGGTGTGAATCCACCCTATTTCATTTTACAAGCTGTTGTGAAAACACAAAACTATCAAGACCACTGGGTTTCGGTGTTTTTCTCCACAGATTATTTTATTATTCCTCTCTTCAGTTAATGCACCCTGCAGCCAAGACCCATGTGCTTGCACAAATGACAGGCTCAGCATCGCCTGGCACATTCAAAATTCACAGACCAAGGAGAGTTTGGAGCACTTCATGTCTGAAGTGATTTTTGGAGTGAGTGTTTCACAAACTGTGCTGAAACTTTTTAATAAATCAGCCGGAGCATTCACAAAATTAAGCCCAATGTCACTTCCAGGAGGTTTCCAAATCAGAGAGATTGGTTTTATAGCAGGCACTCATGCAATGTTCCCAACCTCATTCTCCCTCATTCAAGATGTGTTCATACCTGTCCAGAAACTCACTGCTTGCTTTTAACCTAAATGCATTTTTCTTCTTCATGTTTTCCAAGTCTGTAAATCTGTTCATTACCTTATACAATTTATTGCCTTCCTTGAATACTGCATTGTTTAGCAGCTTTTTGGTACTCTTTCTGATTTTAGACCTCTTTTTATCATTTCACCTCCTTCTCAGAGCTTCAGAGTCACTGCAGGCAAAACACAGAAACTCCCTCTTCATCCATGATGCGTTGCCCCACACTTCAGGTCATCTTCACTGTTTCAGAGACGACACTCCCTCCTAACCAACCATCTACTTCCATAGCTGAAAACAGGCCCCCAGTGCTGAGCACCACAGTTCCCATCCCAGCATTCACACCTTCTCTCTAGCTTTTAATTCCATCTTCAAAGAAAAAGAAGACAAGCCTTTCACCTTTGCAGTGGTTTACCCAACAGGCAGCCAAACATCACATGGCTGGTCGCTCACTCCCCACTGCCACCGGATGGGCGAGAACTGGGAAAAAGCAATCGCTCACCACTGGCCCCTGAGCAGCAGCCCCTGGCCAGCTTTCCCCAGGTTTGCTGGCAATATCATCCACCTTCAGCTGTAAAGATAAAGTACCTCAGAGAGTTTGTTTGGCTGGCTCTGAGGAAAGCTCTGCATGTTCCAGAAGATGAACTGTACTTGGCTTCAAAGGCTGCCACATGTGACTCTCCCCTTCTTTGACAGCACAGGCTGTTCCACACATTACACTGCTCATCAGTGCCAGTCAGGAATCAGTTTCCTTGCATTTAGTTTTACCCTGATTCAAGCAACAGAATCAGACACATTGGCAAGATTTCTGCATTTGTAGCTGAAGAAAACCTACATACCAAGTTTTCTATTCAGTTGGTTTCTTATATAATACTACTCATTTTTTTTGGAGATAAGGGAACAAGGACACAGAAAAGAGAAGACAAAAGAACCTCCTGACTAGATTCACATAATTTCTTATGCATAATGTAATTAACAAAAGTTACATGGGTCACCAAAGGGCAAAGTTTTTTACCTGTATGACATAAGTAGTTTTGTCCTTTCTCCTGCCCTTGTTTCCTAAATTGCTTCCAGCACAGCCATTGCCTGCCAGGGTAGTGCCTTCTCTGCCTCAGCCAGGCCAGGGGCCACCCTGATGCAGGGCACACACACAGACCAGGCTCAGCACAACAAGAGGGCTGGCTGGCATAGTGCCCATGCAGGAGCAGCTGCCTGAGCTCACAGTTGCCCAGTGTGGCTCCTAATCCTGCAAAGATGTGGGTTTGATTGCGAGCCAAAGGAGTCCCTTACAATGGTGGCCTGGGCAGCACCTCAGCAAGAGGGAACCTGTGTGAACACCTGCTCATGTGTGTGTTCACTTGATTGATTCAAGGCTTCATTCACCAGTGAAAGTGCGAAATCAATTTCATATAAATTGGAACATACATACAAAATCTTATCACTGCCTAAAGATATATTTCCATTACTATGTTCTCTGTTTCTTTCAATCAGCTTAGTATTTATGGGGTGGCTGGAAAAGAATCCTATACATTATTTATAAGCATTGATTTTAAGCAAGTCATTCAATTCATAACCATGAATTACCTAAGAAAATAGACTGTTTATCTTATTTTTTCTCTCCAAAGAAAATTAGGTGTTTAATTATTGATGGGATTTTATTGTCAAATTCAGCAAACAGGTCCTAAAAAGTAAGAAAGGGAGACAGAGATAACTACCCATTGTACAGTTAAGCAATGTCAATAATAATTCCAGTGTTTTCTGCATTTCTTAATGTAAGGAAGTATTGGTGCTGGTTTAGAAAGACAGGCAGATCTAATAAAAGCCAAATTGTCCCTCATTCCAGTATTTTCTGTCTTTACATCTGAAAAAGGCTCATTTTCACCAGAGGCCTTTATCTTCTGTCTAGAGCAGTTCTGCTCTGCAGACCACTCATTGTGGCAACAGGCTGCACTGAAAAATGCAGATCAATTAATCAGTGGCATTCACTTACTGATATTGATTAGGCCATGCATTGTTTGACTTCCCCTGTGATTCCTTCTGTCACAAGGAAATAGTTACAGCCCTCCTGAAGGGCAGAAGGAAACGGGATTCATGAAAATGAAAGTACTTTGATGTTTATAACAACCCAATGTCACTTGAATGGAAAATGGTCAATGAAATACTTAAAGAGAAAAACATAATAAAACAGCACAGGCCCAGATCTTTGCTCTAACCATGCAACTCTGTGGTGAGATGATTTTGCACAGTATGTACCATATACACTAATGATCAGATCAAGAGTATCCAGGGATCCAACTCACCCAAAGTACTGGCTATCAAGCACTCATTTAGATAATACTTTTTTCCCCTTCAGTCTTGATCACTTGCTTATTCACACAGCCCGTTTCAATTTCTTGGATTTCTGGTTACTCCCAGTTTTTGTTATCCTTAGCCTTAAACACTGTCACCTTTTTTTTTTTCATATATAGCCAAGAGTATACACTGTTGTTCTGCTAACACATTCTTCTGATGAATCTGTTGCTTTAGCAGTCCTTAAAATGTCAGCTTTTTCATTACTGCAGTATTTTTACTCCATTAAAAAAACTTACAACTAACTAATAATTTTTATGGGTTATCAGTTACAATCCATTTATATCCAGGCAAAGTGCAACAGTTTATAAAATTGTGTGTTGTATGGTATGGGACTGAAGAGATGCTATAACCTATTAAGCAAAAAATATTTCCCTTAGTCTGCTCTTTTGAAATTATTCTTACAGCT
>NW_005054488.1:340883-357126 GCF_000277835.1 Geospiza fortis | reverse complement strand
CTCTGGCTAAGGAAGCCATCAGCAAGGAGATGTAACCTGCCAGAAAAGGACAGCTTGTAGTCTTAGCACTCCTGCTGACTTCCTAAGCCAAGGCAGCCAGGAAAACACACAGGGACAAAAGGCTCTTGCAAGTCCCCAGGGAGACCCCTGTGCAGTGCCTCTCATCCTCTACATCACAGCACTGTACATCACTTGTTCACTAACACTGCTGGAGCCAAAAGGAGTTCTCAGCTGTAGCCTTACTCTGCTGTGCTTTTTACCCTAACCCTCGCTCACGTGCGTGGAACTCTGCTTTTCAAGAGCCAAATTCTGCAGCCCAGCTTACACACCTAGTGTGGCAAGTACCATCACTGCAGCTCCCTGCTCAGGTCTACTTGTGAATGCTGTTTCTCTGTGCTGCCCTTCTCCATGCCACATTTGCCATGAAGCTCCATGCCTGCTGAGCACCCACCTCTCACAAACATCCCTAGTATCTGCTTGTTTCCCCCCACAGCCCTGCTGTGACCCTGTGTCTGTCCTTCAAGCTCTGTGCCTTCCCAGTGATGCTTCTTGTCCCCATTTCCCACCCAGGAGAAAGGGACACCCTGCCAAGTGCCAGCACTGCACCCTTGCTGTCACTGAGACAGCAGAAGGCAAAGCCAGTGCCTGCTTTTTGAGCAGTTCACTTCCCATCTCCCAGCCACATCTCCTCCTCCCTCTCTCATCTTATGCCATTTCAAGGAGGCCACACCTTTATGTCCTGCAAAAAAAAATGCATCTCTAGAAAGTAAATGCTTCAAGAGTCAGTATAGTTAATTCCTTACAGCTGTTCCACTAGAATAAATACAGAGACACTGAAGTGCATCAGTGGGAAAGGTGTGTGTGTCATCTGCCCACAGAGCTACTTGGAGCTGGCAGGATCACTTTCGCATGGGTAATTCTTCTGGAAAGAGGATTTACATGGTGGTTTTGGAATGGCAGGTATGCAAGGGGGAAATGACAGTTAAATCCCAAAGGCAGACTACAATGCAGAAAGAGTCCTGGGCATTAATTTGAAATTTCTAATCCAGTCCTCTGGAGTTTTTAATTTGAATTAAGGGTGCTTTTAGAAGGACATAGTGTAGGTCTGATTCCTTAGCTCAGGAACACTGAAGATAGAGAGAATACAAGATGTTGTTCATGTATCATAGAGACTCATGGGTGCTCCAGGATTTAATCCAAAAGGAAAACATCAAGAAATTTACCAATTTCAAGGTGGTCAAAAACCTCTTCATGTTGGCTGGAATCTGCTCTGACTTTGTCTCTGGTCCATTCCACATTTTTGGCTCATCTGTGTCTTTGCAGTTCTGTAATTTGAAAAGTAAGGCTGATTTTTGATTGGCAAAAGACTCATACAGAAACATTTCTTCTTGCTTCAAATTTCTCTTGAAGCAAGCCCAGGACAATCCTAGGGTCACTGGGTGAAGAAGCCTGTTCATGCTGTCTCTGTCAGTGAAATACAAAATCCAAAGAACAGGTACCTCTATACATTTGCATCAATAACGTTTCTAAATTGTTTTTCTTTCTATTAATATCTTGTTAACTGCCACACTTTCACACTGCTTTTGAAAGCTACTGCATTGCAAATAACCCAATGCATTCTTAACAAAATTAGAACAAAGATAGTAAAGTCATTTTGTTTGCTTTGTTTCCCACCCAGTTTCGTCAATAATTACGACATATTACCTGTAACTCTGTTGCTTTCATAAAAGCTTTTTATTCATGAATTTGGGGATATATTTTGAGAAGCTACTATATTTAGAAACTGACTGTCCATGTGATTTTTTAACTTACCAAAACTTCTCTTTCGTTCACATTAAGGGGGAAAAATAGGAAAAAACCCCCAGTAGGTGTGTAACTGAATTCAAGATATAATATCCTGCAGATTTCAATGTCCTACTCAGTCTTCTGGTTTTTTAATTGCATTTTCATTTCCCTTCCAGTCTGTAGCAGAGGCAGGCCAGCAGTCCCTTCATCTCAAAGCGACTGTGTGCTCCACACAGCACCTGGGGAAGGATGTTGGTTTAAAATGCACACGATAACCCCATGAAGAGGTAATGTGCTATGTACAGTCCCTGCTCTCTTTGCATTTAGGGAAATGTATAGAGGCATGAAATGCATTTTAATATGTCTATGCACTACTTTTCCATAATTTTAAGCTTTTTATCATTTTAGAGCATAGATGCTCTTTCCCAGCTAAATAAAAAGGTGCATGGGCAGATTTACTTAATAGTACAGTAGATATGGGTTCTAACTGTCTTGGTTTGGAAAGACAGGTGTCTGCTAAGGAAGGCAGGAGCCTCCCCTGAAATGGAAAATGCAAACCCCTTTCCCTCCGAATTGCTATAAATTTTAAATTAAGGGGCTCTCAGGCAAAAATATGGGAGCAGGACTAACAGTTCTTTATTAGGGAAGAAAATAAAAAGATAAAATAAACAATGCAGTAAACCAAAACAACACTGACAGAGTCAGAATACAACCTGGCACCCTGTGGGTCAGGGTGTTGGTAGCAGTGCAATTGGAATCGTGGCTGCAGTTCTCCCGGAGTGTCAGGTGTGGTTCTGTTGGAGCAGGGATCTGGTAGAAAGGTGAAGTCTTCTTCTGAAGATCCAGGGGAAGAGGCAGCTGCTGTTCCTCTGGGAAACCCAGTAGAGAAAGCTGTGCTGGTGTTCCAGAATCGCCAGATTATATCTGGGTAGCAATGCTTGGCTCCTCCGTCTGGGCTCACATCTCCCAATGGGATGCTGTAGTTCTTATCAGCCATGCAGTGACATTCAATAGTCCATTATCAGCAGGTGTCTCCCTGGGGGGAGGATTGGTTGTGAAAGAAATAAGGAAAACTGCCCTCTTAACAGAAGACAACTGCCATACAGATGGCAAATAGAATACAATTTCCTTAGCAATCCAGGACACTAACATACTTTAAATATCACTAAAACTAGAACAGAGCAGTACAGAAGTCGTTCTGCTCAAGTATTGTAATACCATAGGAATGCTTGAGGGGAGAAAGAACTACAATATTCACACTTGGTATTCACAGCCTGTTCATTACACATCTCTAGAAACGTGTCCCCCCCGCCCTTAATTAACAAGAAAGCTGAAAGAGTAGGAGGAACAAAAATGTTCTCAACTTCAATGACACTATTGGAAAATAATTATTTCCAAACTGCTTATCTGTTAAAAAAAGCTGGCAAGCTACCAGGATCTTGATTGCTGTAAGCAATTTTATAACTGCTCTATACAGATAAATTTAACAAAGAAATTAATTTCAGTCTCATAATAAGTCTCATCTCATTACCAAAACATCTGTACTGCAATGGAGCCTTGTGCAAAGAACTGCTGGGAGAGGATTTTGTCTGCAGACATTCAACAACTACCTAGAAAAACTCCATCTCAGAGTGCTGAATGCCATTTAACACTTCCTTCTAAATATAATTCCTCGTAATTGTAAAATAGAAAGTGAAATACTGTGAAATGAAGTGAGTCTTCCCAGTTTCTCTTGTATTTAGCCCACAGGATTTGAGGAAAGCTCCCTGACTGGGTGGGTTACAGGAATACCCTGCGGCTGGTACAAACAGGTCCCTGAAGCGCCTGGATAGAAGGACAAGGCGCAGCTATGGAGGGAGCCGACCAGGCAAGGTGCCCTCTGTGACCTGCTGCTTGTTAACAGAGAGGTTCTCATGACTGCTGTGGCCATTAGCAGCCATCTTGGCCACAGTGACCATAAAGCAATGGAGTTTAAACTCCCTGGCTACAGGAGGGAACGTGCCACCAAGACTCCATCCTGTCATGCGATGGGTGAGCCACTGGGCCCCAAGGGTTACAGTGAGAGGGTCACATCAGGCTGCTGACCAGTCACTAGTGGGGTTCTGCAGGGCTCCACCCTCGGCCCTGTGCTCTCCAGCATCCTTCTCAGCAATGCAGAACTAGGATATCTTCAAAGTAAGTTTACCAGCACCATCAGACTGGGAGGAGCTGACTCCCTCGAAGGCAGAGGGGTCCTGCAGAGAGACCTCAACAAATCAGGGAGCTAGGCAGTCACCAAGTGCAATGTGGGCAATTATAGCACACATGAGCACACAATAATTCTGCAGGAGTGCCCAATTACTTCATGCACGAGTGCACTTTTGGGTCCCTTTCAAGCCGGGATATTCAATGTTTCCTAAAAAAGTGACCTCCCCCTCCTTTACACCACCATGCTGCCTTTTACTGCGACTCCTCTTCACTCAGAACATTTCTATTACATCCCCAACTCCTCCAACAAGTCTTTGAAAACACTGGAAAGTACAACATGACCAAGATCCAAAATTGAAACTTGACAGTAGATATAGCGATAAGCTCTGGAAGCTTTGAGCCAACTTATGGTCACTGTGCTTTGCAAAGAAAGGCACAAAACAATAACAGGGTGAGTAGGAGCCCATCAATCCTGGCATGGCAGCGCTCATGCTTGCAGCTCTCAGATGACTCTGCCTGAGCAGCAGCATTATGAATAGCCTGGCTTTTTTCTTTTACTGTTCTTACTGGTGTTCTTGTTATGGCACATCAACCAGGGTATAAAGAAAATGAGGACGTGATATATCCTGATGAAAATCCTGCTATGGATTTCAGTTTTGTTAACGCGTAACTTGGCTGCACAGAATCTCATCTTTGGGAGCCGCAATGCCATTTTCTGCTTCTAGACATCCCATCCAACAAGCTGCAGAGAGCAGATTTACTGGCACAGAAGGCATTTTGTCATGGGGTACTCCTCACACATTTGCTGCTCTACTTGACCATGCAAATCAATATCTCTTCACAGAGCACACGCTGCGAGCGGTTAGAAAACAGAGCATTTCCTCCAATCCAGCACATCATTGCAACTTCAAATTCCTGTCTTTTTTTTTTCTCAATTACAGAATCATTCTGTTCATCAATTTTGCTTCCTTGGCATATAATTTTACAGATATTTAATATAGCAAATAAACTTTTTGGTTTATAGCAAATAAACTTTGGTTCTTGAACTTTTCCACAGAAAATTAAAATTAAATAAATTAAATTAAAATATCTCCTCAAATATGTTTTTTTCTTCATTGTTGCTTTTCTTGTTTCCACAGCAACATTTCCATGACACTCATTAAGCCTTTTTTCCTGTTTTCTTCAAATTCTAAAAGGAAATCGTGACTTTAGAGTTTTGTTTTATTCTGCTATTTGTGTTGTAACAAATGCAGAGTTTTTTTATCTATGTCTTAGAACAAGGATTGCAGTACAATGATCATCTCCATCTCTCTTGCAATAATTAGTTAATTCAGTAAAATTTCATTTAAATCAGTAGTAGTATCATCAGCCTATCATTTCACCAGGTTCCAAAACCATCACAAGCTTTTTACAGTCCTAAGTGGGGCAGGAATCTTCTCTGGGCCCTTTTTAATTACTTCATTTGAGAACATAAATCAGCAGGACTGAAGGATGGCATCCATTTCATTTAAAATTTTTCAATAAATACTAAATAAAGGAAGTCTCCTGTGATTACTATAACCCAGTTCGTACCTAGGGGGAAAACACTGAAAAAACATTTTCAACATCACAGCTGAAAATGTTGACGGTAATCCACATAAAGACTGCTTACTCTCATCCAGGTTGTAGAAGGTACTATTTCAAAGGAAAACAGAGACTTAAGCCGCAAGCTTTGTCCATTTATGCTATTATTGCCATTCATTTCTTCCCTTTCCTTGTTTCTTGCTCCCAGTATATTTTCTTAGATGCACTAGAAGTTACTGCACATATTGACAGACGCTTACATGTCTCTGTGCTCTAACTGCCAGAAGTACATCAAAATATTGGAATAGCTCATTTAAAACAATGGGAAAATCATGTCAGGTTCTGTGCAACTGTTTCCAGAACTGTTTCCCCCACCTGAGATTGCAACTGAAGTCAAAGACAAGTCTGTTCAGGAGCTGTTGTAGCTTATAAACTAATCCAGTTGGACAAGGGGTTGTTTCTCTCTAAGCAAAATGCAGTTGAAGTTCAGAGCTACATCTTCATCTGACACCAACAGGTAACAAACAAAACTTCAGTTAGACTTCAATGCAAGCACTATTAGATTGAATGTTCTGTTTCATATGAATAAATAATAAAGACAGGAAGTTTGCATCCCAACTGTTTCCGGACGTTGTTTACACTTAATCTACTTCAATATTGGTAACAGATGTGGAGTGGAGAAAGGGACTGTCCCTGGCACTGTGCATTTTACACACTGTGACAAGTGGCTTCCAAACCTCAGCTGAGTAGGAAAACACAACTGAGAACATTAAGCTCCAATTCCAGCCCAGACTTTTACCAATCATAGCTTTTCTTCCTCTCCTCCACTAAAAGCAAATGCAACATTCAATGTCACTTTTGAATTTATTGAAAAACTTATGCTTGAGTCTTCTCAAAATTATTCTCTTTATGGCCTGATTTTTTCTGAACAGGTTGTTAATGGGACCTGCTTGGGGTTTTCCTACCTTAAAGTCAAGTAATTTCTCAGTTTCCAGACCTCCTCATGTTTTATGCCACTTGCATCAAAGGGTAGATTTGCTACAGCAGCTGTTCCTTCAATATTCAGCAGATTTCAAGCTTTTAAAATGGTTATCAGTAAAACCAGAATAAACCTTAAGGACTGTTAATTTCCCCAGATCAAATAGCTACTTTAAAAGAACATATTCCTATATTATGTGTGAAACAAAAGTACAGCCAAATTAGAAGTTCTCTTGAAAGATTCTTCTTTGCAAATACACCTTTCTACTGAGGCCTGACCTTTTAGGAAAGTTACCAATTTTAATTAAAAAAAAAAAAAAAAACCAAACAAACAAACTCACTGACAAAGATCCCTCAGCTCCAAATTGAGTTTTCAGTCCAAACCAGATAAAAAAAATTTCTGTGCACCCATTCAGAGCCCACATTGACTCTCCATGCTGTAACTTAACCAGGGAAGTGAGAGCTACACCTTATGGCAGCTGTCATAGGGACCGGATAGGAACAGAGCTTTTAGTGTTTGTAGGGAGTTCATGCTTCCAGCAGAGTTTTAGCCAGCTCTGGCTTTCTGGTTTGCAGAAAAACACACATTTTACTCTTCTGTGGCCCTTAGGAAGTTTTTCTCTTCAGCACCTCTGAGGTTTGGCTGGGTCTGCTCCCTGCTCACCTGAGCAGCTTCTCAGTTTCTCTGTGTGAGCTGCAAATTCTCAGAAGGTTTCTACAAGCCTTTTCTTCCTGAACCTCATCTGCCTATCACTCTAAGAACATGGAAAGCTTCCCTCCCCTAACAGGGGCTGCATCCTAAAACATCCTAAAACAAACTTTGCTTGAAGGAAAAGAGCAATACATGGTTCTATGTAATTTTAAGCACTGGAGCATGTGAGTACTGCCGAACCACGTGGCAAAGCAAGGCAAATCAAATCTGGCATCAAACCCCACACGCTGGCTGTTACCACAGAACCTCCTGAAGTGGGAGGGGCACATCAGGATCCTAGAGTCCAGCTCCCAGCCCCATGTAGGATACCACGGGTCACACCCTGTGCCTGCGAGCACTGACACAGCTACCAGAGACACCCTGAGCCCAGAACAGCACAGATCAAAGTGCTGCCATGTGCCAAATCAGCTGCACGTCAGCAGAGTCAGACGCTCCTGCCTACAGCACACCTGGACAGAACCAGTGCAGAGCTGCTGGGATTACTACTTTGCCAAGGAACTTTCAGTCTAGATTTAGTACCTCCTAGAGACCAGGAATTGTTCACAATCACAGGTTTTCCTCTTTAATGCCACAATTGGTGTTTTTGATCACGGTCTGATCTTCGAAATCATGGAAAGTTTGTGGAGTTGAGATTTTTGTTTAGCAAGTCAAAATACTTGTGCAACTTTTCAAAATTATATAAAAGTTATGGACAGGAGAAAACTTACTCCTGACAGATACTGTAGATATTTTCTTCATCTTCATAATAGTAATACCTGTTTAAATACCTTTCATTCTAACTCCAAGGCTTATCTTCTCTTGAAAATTGAATTACAATACCTCAACTGAGCCCTGAATAATTCTTATGAAAATTAACACTTGTCCATCAAAAATAAAGTACATTTAGACATTTTAGGTTGAATTTCTTGGTACCATCCTTTCCATATAAGCTAATTTTAAAGAATTTTGATTGAATGGTATTGCTGCTTTCCTCAGCTCATGGATTATACTAGAGATAAGTAAGCCATTTCTTTCAACTGTAACTTGCAAACTTTGGGATTAATTGTAAAAGATGTAATTTAATCGTGAGAGGAAAGTAGACATGTGGGCTGCTAAAAGCAAATCAGGTGCTGAACAGTAACGCAGTAATTTCCTTACAAGCTGCCAATTAATTCTGAGAGAAATAGAAATTGCGTGCTAAGTAATACCTACTTAATATAGCCCTCTTCAGCCCTCCAATGAGTCAGTGACTAGAGAGGCTCTGACTTCTGCTGTTGTCCCTCAGAGGATGGATCTAAGACTCCACTTCAACCCCAGAAAGCTTTGGCCTGTCTACAGGCAGTCTGCACCTCAGCACTTTGCACAACCTCTCTTATCCTACACTTTTATTGGATTTAGTTCCAACGTTATGGCAGGCCCGCAGCAATCTAAGATATACACATCGCAAAATTACAACTACAACAAATTCACTGGACTTCTTCAAGGAATTTTCATGCCCAGGTTTTCATGGTGTATTCCTCTCTAATTAATGCCATTTGCTCCATACCATTTCCTGGGAAGTCCCTGTTTTACAGATTTACTCAAAGCAGTTTTCACAGTATTGTAAGAAGCTTGGTCATAAACTTTGCAGTTCATTTAAGCCAGTGGTGCCTGAGGAGCTGAGCCTACAAAAGACTGAGTAATAAAAGGTTTTTCACCAGCTCCATTAGGGCCAGTAGGTTTTTACTTGTGTTCTTTTGGTGCCTTTTAGGAAATGCTCCAGAAACAGGAGAATTTCGCCTGTTACCTGTTAGCAACTACTGAGGGAGCAGCACAGATCTGCTGCAGCCCATTTAGGACCAGAAGACATTTCTGAAAGGCATTAAACTCAAAAGGTGGTGCTGTAAACCAGACTACAGGAGCTACATGTGCAAAAGTCCACATACAGCCCACCTGGAGATTGACCTACAAATAGCTACACATTGTCAACCACCTGCTTCTCCAATTAGCACATTTACACCAACAGCTCAGTGCTCGTTGATTTCCACTAAAACAATCACTTTTTGAACATCCAGATTTACAGAATAAATCCAATTCTTACCCCCAGCTGCACTGTTAAGGCAAGATTAAGCAAAAATGTATCTGCTTTCTACATTGTTTACAAGGTGACTCAGCTGTTTGTATGCAGGCAACTTCTGTCAGACTTATGTAAGACATGTCTGTTTTCTAGCTTAAGCTTTCAGTTTTATTTTAACATCAGATCTAGTAATAAGTTTAAGGTTAAATCAATTAGTCTTAAAACCATTACTGTCCTTCACTGGTGCCAGATCACCTCAGTACAAGGCACTTAATTTGCTTTGGCTTTCAGTTTTAAATCAATCACTCCAAAAGTTCATACACATTATTCTTGTAACATTTTTAGTTAATAATGAAAGACACAATGACAATTAGATATAAAATAAAAAAGCTTAAACATTCTAAAGCCATCTGATTTCATTATGCAAATTAGATAACATGTTAATAACAACACATTCCATTTCAGTAATATGACTTGACTTTGTACTTAAGTCATTTCAACTTCATTAATGATGTAGAAGGTGGAAGAGTCAATTTAGGTCACAGTCAGGTAGCACACACATACGGAAATACGCCATAAGGAATACCTGTGATAACAATCAAATAAAACGTTCAATGTATTTATTAGTTGCTCTCTTAGTTTAATGTGTGAAGTGAAGGATGTACTTGCAGCTTTTTTGTCTGTGTCATTGTGCAACCCATTTTTTTTTTAAATCAGCTGTCCTGGCCCCACAAGCTCTTCTGGGGCATTTGAGCTTTTGCACAAAGGAGCTGCTCCCTTCCAGCTGGACAGAGAGCAGCCCTCCTGTTCCACTCTCAGCTCAGCCCTCTGGCTTGCAGCAGCCGGGGCACGGGACACTGATTTTCACCAAGCACACACAAGCCATGTCAGAGGCGCCTGTTTGCCTGCCCAGAACTGCGGAGGAGACAAACCAGGCTGGGATCCAGGGCCAGCAATCCCGGGACTGTGGGGCTGTTCCTCTTTGAAGGGACTGGAGCAGCTGAAGAGCACCTTCGGCTCCTGTGGCACTGCTCGTCTGCCCAACAGTGCCTCACATTTGCTCAGCACTCTCCTCAGTCATTAGCACTACCTGCTAAACTCCAACTCTGAGACTGCTCATACTGATTCACAAGCAACTAACTCTGCAACTGCTGTCTCAGCCTTCCAGCATGACTTTGTAAGGGCTGCTGCTCAGCTCGTTCAAAAAATGGAATACCAACAATCAGGATAAGAATCCGGATACAATTTTTCTGAAGGCTGCCTTGAAAGAGGAACGCTCTCTGATGGGAAAGGAAAAAAAGGTATTTTAATTTAAGGAAACAGATTCTCTGTTAGCTTGTTTTTATACACATCCAAAAATAGACATTCAGTAAAAGTAGCATTTGAACTTTCACTTAAATAAGCTGCAAAAGCTTTTAATAAACAAGAGCTTTAACTGAAAAGTGTCAATCAGTTTTGCAGTAACAGGATGCTTTTTTGGGTTGAAATGCAATAAAAAGCTCTTACATTAGCAAAAAATATTTTCAATATAGATATAAGACTAAAGTGTTAAAATATGAGGCTAAAATTGACTTATAATCCTTGACTGTACACATGCAGCCTTACTGAAGGCCACACAGATGTAAATCAACTAAATTTTAGCTTTGATCTCATTTTTCACGTAATATTTCTGTGAGATTTTGAAATGAAAAAAATAATGATGGAATGCATGTGATGTACCCAGCATTCAATACATATGCACTTAAAAGCGAGAAACAAAGTCAATGACTTCAGTGATCAAAGACTGTACACAATGGTCCTCCAAATCTTGTGTCAGTACAAACAATTATAAATATAAATCCTGCCTTCCAAAATAGGAAATACAGAAGAAGATGGGTGTTTGCCTCATCAAATTGGAAAACCTAAAAGCAAAGTGATGAGCACTGAGCACGTGGGCTTAGTGACCTTGCTCAGCACCAACAGCTGCCTCCCGCGGCAGCACCAGGCAGCAGCACAGGCAGGCCGGGAGCACACACCTGCATGGGCGACAGTTCACGAAGCTCAGGGCAGGGGCACCTGTCCTGCGGACAGAGCTCATCTGCAGCTCGTCCTGAGCGGAGCTAGCCAGTTCCAGGGACTCTCTGAAGGTAAGCTAAGAAGGCACATCTCCCACAGAGCCAGTCCATACGGGAACTGAACCCGAGCACACAGCTTGGCAGAGACTCCCAGGAGGTTTTTACACTGACAAGGGTTGTAAGAGCCACAAGTCAGTCCTGAAAACAACACAGTAACTAACACACACTGTTCACAGACAAGAGCTGCTTCTGGGACCTCAACAACTCATTTGTTACGTTGCACCTTTTAGGAGCCAATTAAAAAGTAATGTCAAGTTACAATGAAAAGCATATTTCAGTATCTGCCAGCTTTATTTATCTTTTCACAATATTCATCTTACTACAACAATTTTGATGCTACCTCAGGAGATTTTTAATTTACTTTCCATTTTATTTAGCATTTACACTTTGGTGGAATGATAAAGTCATAGTCAGGGTTAGGTCCCATTCCATCAAACACTACATTGCTAATCCTTTTTAAAAGCTTGTTATTACTCAGTCTCTGTGGGAGGCAGCCCTTGTCAGGCTTTTCAAGGACAAAGTACTTCCAACACAGAATTTATAACTGTAACATAGTTTTGTTTCTTATATTGTAAGAATTACATGTTATAATTGCAGACCCTGCATAAATTCAATATGCATTGTCTTCATAGAAGTTTCCCTTTTTTGCAATAATTAACAGATTTATACTATGAACCAAATCTGAACAGGTTCAGCTGAGATGAGTGTAAACATCTGTGACTGTTGAACTTCACTGTCATCAAACAAACAGCCAATGAAAGTTGGCAATAATTCATGGAGGACAATACCTGTATCATTTCTGAGCACAGGTGTAAATGTGTCTAGGGCAAGAACTCCTTTCCAAGTGAATTCAAATCCTGAGGAAAGGCTGTACCTGCTGCAGTAAAAGCAGTGAATAGGGCAGCAGTTGTGCTGAACAACGTGCAGGACTGTCCAACAGAGGGGCACAGTAAAGAAATCGTGGGCAGTCCTCATATTGCATTTCCAAGCACATCCTGTTTACCAAGCAACATCCTGGATTTTGAATTATCTCATTGATAGTCAACTCAGAAGAAAATATGAAAATGTCACACTGAGCGATGCAAAGCTAACTTAAATTTTCAGTGTGAGGACAAATGGCACCATCCACTAGGGAGAAAGCTGGGCAAAGAAATATCACATTTGCCAAAGCTTACAGTCAAAGCAAACAAATGAACGCAGCTGTTGTACCACAGAGCAGATATTGCTCCTTTTGACCAAAATGCTTGCATACAGGCATAGATATGATTAAATTATAACTCAGTCACCATTAGGAAAATCTCTCTCTAATGTTACTTTTGTTGCACAATAAGAATTCCTGCTTGATGCAGCATCTTACTCATCCTGCTTAGAGCTTCTGATGTGACTCAGTGTTCCGAGTGAACCTAGGTTTATAGTATCACAAATGTTTTTATAAATAAGAACATCTTTATTATTGCTATTAAAATCTACTCAATAACTCTTAGGTTTCCCAGAGAGGATGGTGTCTTTACTGTTGATTGTCAGCGAAAATGAAATAAGGATACATTCCCAGTAAGATCTTCTGTAAGTTTATATAGCTTTTTAGTGGGACAGATTTGCAAAGTAAAAAAACATTACAAGAGTAAGTGTCCATAAACTTCTTTGTACTAAGTTACTGTGTTATCACACGGTTTGGTCATGCCACCTGAAATTCTTCATTTTCCTTCCCTCTTATTCTACATCTCAGAGTCTGAACTAACACTAGTAACTTCTCCACTAAGCCACAGAAACTGGGAATACATATTTAATAGTCAAAGGACCCAAAGACAACATCCTTACAAGCTTTGGAATTTTGTGGAGACTGACAAAACTATTTAAGACCACTCCTTGAGCTCTTTCAAATTTCTGTGCAAGTCACTCATCTTTTAAAGGCCATGAACTGTTTACTATTGTTATTTGTGTAAGTCACATACACACATTCTGCTCCATGCTGCCCATGCTGCAAACAACTGTGCCCCCTAAGAGACCTTTACTTCAACAACTACTCGACTGAGCCAGTGGAAAGAATAGCCAAAGGGACAAAAGAGAACCATTTCACATAAACTGTTAACAAAAGAAAAGTAATATTCAAGCAGTTGTACCAATTGTTAGTAAATTTTACATGGCTGGAAAATTTCACAAGATTTACAGCTCTTGCTTTATAGAATGGGCATAATTCCTTTACAGCCTCATGCCCTGTAAACCTTCCCAAATTCATGCTTTAGTGCCTACTCTGCAATGTGTGTAATAATATCACGCATGTCCAAATATTTCTACAGAATACACACCACTTAACATCTACTTTTACATTCTGTGATCAAGGCCTCTGTCCTGGTTTAGGGCAAATTTGGCAGAAATCACTACACTGGGATATGCAATGCAGAGAAGCAGATCTGTGTTCCCGTTGTGGTTCAGCCATCTCCCGTCTATCCTGCGTGCAGGGCTGGAAGGCCTCCTGCTGTGTGCCTGCCTCCCTCGCTGCTCAGTGCCGCGCCTCAGTTCTGCCTCACTTGGCATCTCTGCTCCCACTTGTTAGCACCCCTTCGGTGCTTTGGATTTGCAACCTCCAGCAACAGCCTGGGGAAACACCAGCATTTGAAAAAAATCTCCCTTTTGGGAAGGAGTTGTCGGCTTTCTCAGAGAGGAATCCCTCTGGCTAACAGGTGTTCCTGATGGAGTCCAGCAAGCACACAGTTTTTCCTGGCTGTGAACTGCAATCAAACTGACAATTATGTGTTTGCTCGTGTCCTTGACAAAATTCATTCAGCCACAACATTAGGCTGATTGTTTTTTCCTGCCACCTTCCTACATATGATTTTAAGTTACGCATTAAGACTTTCCCTTCCTCTCCAACAAAATTCGTGCAATAACCGGGTTTCAGAGCACCTGGCAAGTTTAGCAGATTTGTAAAAGTACCAGTTGGGACAGGCATCTACTTGTTTTCTCCTACACCCAGTGAAGGTTTCAAGGCCCAAATAGAGCTCGGTAGTGGGAGAGGTGATTATTATTCTACACTGCATGTATCTGCAGCACAGATATCCCCTGCAGGGGAACCACCTAACACACAGCAGCAGGCATCATTGCCCTTCAAGAGCTGGCACTATTTAGCTATGAGCAGCCCCAGCAATGGCAGCACATGTGCACCGACCAGCCTGCCCAAAGACAGCTGCTAACCCTGGGCAAGGCACAGCTTCAGTACACTTCCCACAGCTTCTCCCACATGCTCATCCTGTTAGATGCAGCACAGCTCCCTGCCAGAACCAGCCAGGAAAGATGCCCCTATGCTTTTTTGAACAGAGACTTATTATAAGAATTGTTACAGGTGGATGTTACTAGACATTTGGTGGATGTTTTGCAGGCCTCACAAATTGTCCAGGTTTTGGCTGGGATAGAATGAATTTTTTAGCATATGCTCAATATATAAACTGAGGGGGGAGCTATCTGGAAGGGGCTGACTGCTGTTCAGGGATGGGCTGGGCATCAGTCAGCAAGCAAAGAGCACCTGTATTGTGCATTAATTCTTTGGTTTTGGCAGTTTTTTTGCCCTGAGTTTTATTAATCTTTATTACTATTAGCAGCAGCATTATATGTTGTTATTATTATAATTGATCATAAGTATTATTATTTTTCACTTCGTTTCAATTACTAAAATGCTCTTTTCTCAACCCCCAAGTTTTTTCCTTGTTCCCTGTCTCTTCTTCCAGTCCCACAGCAGCAGGGATGTGAGTGAGTAGCTGCATGGTACTTGGTTGCTCACCCAAGTAAGCAAACCACAACCGTCCTTTTTTGCTGCCAGTGTAGGGCTTGGAGATTTGCTGTAACAGCAGATATGAGCAGAGCATGTTAAACCAGATTTGTTATAAGCATCCATTGCAGTGGTTTAATAACCAGTGGTGCCACTGTTGATTTATTTGCTCTCTGAGCTGCTGTGCTTGTGGTCAGGTTGTGCTGTCCCACCTCGCTCGCAGCCGGTGTTTCCTGGGGCGATGTTTGTCACTGTTGGGGCCTGCACTAAGGTTACAGTTTTGGGGTACATTGTAGCATTGTCTTCTGATCACACAGAACTGCTAGTCGTGACATTACTGTGATATGTGCCCTCAGCGCTGCCGTCCCCTCTTTATTCTGGGAGCCATCTATTGGGAACTAACAACAATTACACGTCAGGCTTTTCTCCTCAGAGAGCCAGCCTATGGGGGAGCATCTTCCTGCACCTTCCTGTTTGCCTTTCAGAATCTTTATTCTCCTCCAGGTTGATTACAGTAGCACTTGAAAAACTTTAAATACTTTGAATATCCTTTGAATACCCTAGAATCCAGCCTGTTCCTTTTATTAGGAACCAGCATGTTGCTGAACATGGTTCAGGTCTTGTTTAAGGTAAACAACTGTTTAGGAATGTCACCAAGAGATCTGTCTCAAGGCTGGAGAGTTACGAGTGTGTGGGATAACACAGGCAATTGCTTAGGACTGTGCTGCTGCTAGCATCTCTTCATTTCTCCTTCCTTTTCCCCGAGGTTCTCAAGCACACACCTTCCCCCCGGGATGACTCCTTTGACTGTCCCCGCTTCTAAGCTGTTGTCGCTGTCTCTTGCTAAATAATAAGAAGCTGCAATCACCTCCTATTTCTTTCTGCCCTCCTGCCATCCCTCATTTACTGTCTGTGATGGTTTTGTATGGGAGGCATTCACAGAAGTGATGCAAACCTTCCAGCCACTGGAAAGCTGGACGCGCCTCTGTGAAAAAACACATGTTAAAGAGGAAAGAAACCTGAGAACTTCCTCTTTTTCCTTCTGGCCAGCAAAGAGGTAACACAGCTGGCGCAGCTAGGGCGGGCCAGGCAGCTCCTGCCGCAGG
>NW_005054488.1:307962-340823 GCF_000277835.1 Geospiza fortis | reverse complement strand
TGCCGAGCTCCTTGCTGCCCCACGGCCACAGCTCCCTCGGCAATCCACCCAGCCTGGCCAGCGCCAGGTGACCCTCCGCAGGCCCCAGGCGAGACGCTAACGTTTCCAGTGCTTCCAGCCTCCCTTGAGTCAGAGAAAGGAACAAGATGCACGTAGAGGAGCAACATGAAGATGTCGAGATCAGTGAAGAAGTCCTGGATAGGAGGGATGAGGAGATGCCTTTAGTTTTAGGCTGAAATCCTCTTGTAAAACTAGGGAGAAGGAACTCTTTTTCCCCTATAACACATGAAAGTATGGGGGAAAGAAAGTGTTCAAATTGTAGATATCGAGCAAAGGCCTCCATGCTGAAGTAAGCAGATATTAAAGTAGCTGTGATCCTATAAGAAGTTTGAACAGAGAGAGAGAAAAGAGTGATGAAGATCTTGTGCCCCCAGGAAGAAACGACGAAGATCTCTGTTCTTAGAGATTAGGATGATTTCAAAGATAGATAATGAGAACCTTTGCTTTTGAACAGCTTATCTTTAAAACAGTATGTGAGTTGACAGTATAAGTTGACATAACCCATAGACACAACTGTGGGAAAAGCTTGTGGAAAATGGGAGGGACTTCATGATTGCTGATTTCCCCAGGCAGCTGCTATGCGTGGAAAACTGAGAGCCATGAGAGAACTGTTTTCTTGTAGAGAAGTCTCCGTAACATTATCGAGATGGACTTCTCTCCCTAAGTGAACTGAAGAAAGACTATTCTACAGGTGGTAAATTGACTGAAAATTTTAGGTTTTGTCTCTTTACACTGTCAGTGGAAAAGAAAAGGCTGTGGGGGGAGAAGTATGCTGAAGGTTTTGTTCTGATTCTTATTACTCTTTCTTTTAGTTACTGTTAATAAAATTTTCTTTGTACCCTTTTAAAGTTTTGAGCCTGCTTTGCCTTTCTCCTAGTCCTGTATCACAGCAGAAATTAGTAAGTACATTCTAGTGAGTGCACTGGTGATTGGCCAGCACTGAACCCATCACACTAATGGGTGCATTGGCCAGGAAATCTTAAATTGGCAAGCCAAAACCAATACATTGTCATTGAAAATTTTAACAGAGGAAGGACTTTGGCAGTGCCACATAGAATTTGTACAGTGTAGGCAGAAAAGGTGCATGGAGTACATTATACAGATGCACATGGTAAAAATCATTCCTAGGATGCTAAACCCTTATTCCAGCAAAGCATATATCCTTGCAGATTCTTTACCATTGGGATCTTATGGTGACAATAAGTAAAAAGTTCCAAAAAAGGAGCATTATAAAACCTTCTTTGGTTGTGTTAAATGCTAGACTTGGAAAGAAATTAAAGTAAGAATGTATGTTAGGTAAAAACCTCAGGACCCAGAGCCCAAATGAAAACATCACTCAGCACTGAGGATTGAATTGTTCAAACCTATAAGCTCACTTTTCTTGCTGCCTCTCTTGCCATACTAGCAAACCCTCAGTGATCATTTGTAAATTATGGAATCTCATTGCTGGAGAAAAAAGCTGGGAACACGAAGTACTGCTGTTTTCCAACTGAATCCTGTATTTTTACACCACTCCTTGAACATGGCTCAGCACTGGTGGACACAGGCAGTGCCACTTTAAGGAACCTCTGTCAAACACCATGGAAAAGCCCTGAACTCCTGCTACTTGATCTTCCAAAATGAACCTGAATCAAAACATTTCCTCCAAGACTTAACAAAACTCATATGGCCATGAAGAGACACAAAAATATTAGGACACAATGTCATCTCACAAGTTGCATCCAACTGAAACATTAAGAGCCCATCCCCAAAAGCCTGTGCTCCATCATCCCTAGTCCAGGGAGCATCACCCCACTACAGTTATTCACTATATACTATAGCCAAGCATCATTAGCATGCTGCCTCATCCTATCTACTCAAAAATCATGGTATATATCATTTCAAGTCCTCTGTACTCACAAAAATCCTTTCAGTTCTTGTTTATCGGCTGGCTTTAAACAATACAGAAGATTTATTGTCACAAGTAAGCTTTACTGTCATTTTTGCTCAGTTCAAGTCGGGCAATCCACAGGCTGCATTATAATTATGTAGAAGTAGGGGGTTAAAAACTACAGATCAGGTTAAAGACTCTGCAGGTGTGCAGTTTAATGAGTTCTTAATTGAGTAGTGGGAGAGCATAAAAAGGAAGTGGAAAGAGAGATTACAGGGCTCTTTCTGCAAAGGGACCAGTGCATGCACTGAACTCTATAATCAAGAATAAAGAAAAAAAAGTTTACCTCTAATTTTCTCTGCACTATAGCCTTTGTTCTTCATGCTCAGAATGTAAGATTAAAACTTGTACCATCAAGGTAACAGACAAAATTAATATTTTTTGAGATGTGCTTGTTTTAAGGTTTAGCTTGAAAAAAAACAGACAAACTAGATAAAAAATAACTTTGATCTGAAAAGTACATTGCCTTCACTCCTGTTTGCAAATCAGTCAGATTCCTCTCTGGCTTCTGCTATTGAATTAACTTCATAGTGTAACTGCAGAGGGAAAAATGGAAGGAGACTCCATATGGAAGGGAAAAGACAACTACTTGGGGTTTATTTTGATTTCCCTCCTCTGTCCAAGAAACAAACACCACAAAACCCCAAAGCCTCTTGTCTCTGTTCAGGGAAGCCACCTACAACATGACAGTGCAGCAATGTTACTGCTTTGGCAGGCACTGCAGGAAAACACTCACACATTTTAATTAATACTCAGGAGAATTTATATATTTTATAATTTATATATATTTGCACCTACCTGCAATCCTGGATATCCTGGACACTGACTTCACTCCCACACGTAAATCTGAGAAGTGCTCAGAGCTACTTCCACCTTCATTGGGGCAAAAAAGTCACTGAAAGCCCAGTGCACTATCACTTAGCACAACTCTATTTATTTCTCAAAATAAGATGACTAAAAAAAGAGTAAAAAAATTAAGCATCTTCACTAGCAGTTCACTGCAGTTCAAGTGTTACTTGAAATGTCGGGGGTTTTATACAAATTTAGTATTTAGAATTCTGAAATTAATGAGAAAGCACAATCTGCCTCAACTTCTGAGGAAATAAGAAATTTTTATACTAAAGGTTTCTTCACTATCACCTCATTTTTATGAGAAAAGTTTTTTATTTGTATAGCTACATCAAACTCTTCTAATCACTTTGTATACTACATGGGCTTTATTTTTTTAATCTAAGGATTTTTTCAAGTTCTTTTACATCAGGCTTTAAAACTTCAAAGTTGTTGTTATTGTTTTCTCCCACAAACAAGCTTTTAACTGCATGTTGCTGGCAGGGGGCACCTAGCTACTTTTCAGAAAGCCACAGCAGCCTCAAATTCACCAAGCTGGTTGCAGTTACTGATTTCCCCCCAGTATTATGGGCTCTGTTTCTGACTCCAGGAGTCCTTTCCATGTTCTGTACAAGCAAACAAGCACATTTGTCCAGGAGATGCCCATTGGCATCACCACTTTACTGGTTTCTGAAATACCCCCACATAAGTACTTCTTAAATGAAGGTCAGGTTCTTTAACCTATTATCCATCATCATTGCTTACTGTCTCATGTGTAAAGCAACATGTGGTTTTTTAAAGCAATTTGCTGATAGCAAAATCTACAATGGAAATGTTAAACTGTATTTCAAAGGATCTTGTCACCCACATCAGGATTGCATTTAAACACAACAGACCAAATGCTCAGATCACAGATCAGGGAAATTATTGTTATAAACCCCAGCCAGATAAATGCAAAAAAAAGGCAGCTCACAGTAACTTTTCAGGGAGTGAAAGAAATGCATAGGTCATTTCATGTTGATTGTGCTTGCTGGTTTTTTCCTGGATACTTCACAATTGTTTCAAATTCAGCTCTAGCAAGTGAATTCTCCCATCCTGGGGATATTGATGCAACTACCTTTGAAAACCACCAGAAGACAAGATTTCAAAGGTTGTGCCTTCCAAAAGGTATTTTTTCTTTAGTAAACTTTACTTCTTCATATGCTATCCCATCTCTGAAGCTTTATTGAGCAAGACCTAAAAAACAAGTACTATGCACAGTCTTTTTAAACTATGAGTTTATATTTTGTTATTAAATCAATAAGAAGAGCTGATTTTTTTTTTCCTGTACATCCAATTAATAGATTATAAAATCCACATTAATGGAGTTCAAGTCTAAAAGAAAAAAAAATCTGATATATCTAGTTTATGGAACACTGGGAAAATTTGTCCTGCCCTTTCTTCCAGCTAAATAAACACCCTCAACCTGTGTCTCACCAAATTCAGGGCTTCCTGCCAACTTTCCAAATCACTAATACGTTGATTGCAAAAAGCATTGTTAACAGTTGCTGAGATTATTTTAGGTTGGAAATCTGCAACATTTGAAGACTTCAAATCAGGAACATTCAGAGAAAACAGAGCCTGAAACAATAACAGTTTTAGTATTTTGATGTGTTAAATAGTCTAAGGCCAAGGAAGGTTTAGGGTAATAAAGGAAAACTTGCTGTGAAGATAATTACAGGGTCCTGGATGGACCAGCTGGCCTCCATCCAGGGATTCCATCAAGATTCATGGTGGCAACTAACAGAAACAAGTTGCTGTAAGGTGACCTGTTACTGCAGTTACAACACCAACAAAACCAAACCCAAACAAGCACCAAAACAGAGATGAGCTCTTAACCACAAACCACTCCTTTACAAAAGAGAGCTGTTCACAAGCTGAACCAAAGCAAGATCTAAGAGAAACCTAAAAGTCTAACTGCAAAGCTGTCCCTCAAAACCAATTAAAACACTTAACAAAACCACTGATTTGCTGAATTCACAAGCATCATTCTGTAGAAATTGCAGTGTTTAGTTACACATCCCAATTTAAAAATTCAACAATTTAATTTTTACTGTGACAACATCTAGATATTTGGAAAATGAGTCATTACCCAATGAATAAACCAAAATCTTGGCATTAAATATGCCTTACACATTCTTATCACAGATTGATGAGTCCTCTTATACATCCTAATTTCTTTCTCTGGTGGTGCAACTTCATGCGGAAAAAGATAATTCTACATAACACATCAGGTTTTAGATAGCATCTTCTCATTTTTGCTCTAAGACATTATCACTGCCTATTTCATTACAGCATATCAGTGGAGGTTCTATGTGGCAATGCCTGATGTGGCACACCATTTACAAGGTAAAATTACAAATAAAGCCCTTTACATGTAATTTAAGCTTAATACCAGAAAAGCTCTATCATCTGCTCTGGAATACAGACACACTTTTGGTTCTGCCTTAGTTTCATTTTATCATCTCACTATGTATAGAGATACATAAAGATAAAGCAAGGGATATCTATTGATATACAAAAGAGACAAATTTCTATCCTTTCACCTTTACAGTAGCTGTGCAGAAAACAGCTTCTTAAAGCAAATGTGAATTAATATCCTGAAACTTGTTTTGAAAAGCTGCCCTGTACCAGAAATTCCCAGGGATGGATAAATCAGAGATAGCTATTTTTATAAAGCAATTTTTAGGAGGAAATAATCAGTGGGAATATTAGTCCTTAACTACTTATTGCTGCAAGGACTACAGCTGCCCACACTTCTATGAGTGAGACAAATTGAACTGGGTAAATATATTAGAAAAAATTGTATAATCAACTAGTGCCAATTTTTCCATATTAACTCCAATTTACAAAAAGGTTACTTTTGTAACATCGTTTTGTGCAGTTACAAAACAGTTTTTCTATTTATTTCAATCAGGCATGTTAATTAATTTCAGCCTTAGGCAGTCATGTCACTTAAAAGTTTGTATCATTGGGGTATATATCTATTTCTCTGTATCCCATTCATATGAGAAAAATTAACAAAACCACAAAAATGTTAGAATGATAAAGGTTGTCAGGGTAACAAATTATGCACACAGGCAAAAGGGTAAAATATAATTATACAGATGGCAAAATAAAAGAAGATAATTTACAACTGATGCAGAAAATTACTAGCTTAATAAGCATATCCCATAAATCAGTTAGTTAACAACCAAATTTATAGCTTTCTGAAAAAGTGCAAAGACAAAGTAGAGACTAGAAGGAGTTTAAGTGCCTCATGTCTTTCAGCAATGCACGTACTAAGGACAACATTAATACACCTGCAGCTCATTAAGTAATTTGATGCCACATGATTACCCCACTCCTCTCTGCCCTAATGAGCAATTACTTCTTCTGATGACTGATTCTTTTGAACAGGGAAAATAGGAAAAATTTTGCCATACAGAAATGGCAGAAGTCCATAGGTGTGAGGTTGTCAGCTGAAAACCTATTATTTTTTACAAACATCAGCAAACACTCCTCAGGCCAGAGTGACTGAGCCCTTCAGTGCATTCTTACAAGTCCATTGGAAAGCACCATAGGAAATGAGACCTGTCTTCTCCCTGCACACCAAGAGGCACATCTGAGTATGCTTTTTTGAAAAGCAATACAGAATTAACTATTTTAATAATAAGACACGTAGAGGGATTTAAAAAAATAAAAAAAAATGGTAACTCAGAAGGAATGAGTAAGGTCATGGTAGTTTCTGAGCCCTTAACTTAACAAATTAATCCATCACAACATAAAAGTTAAACATGTCTCTAAGTCCTACTGACTTAATGAAGATTCAGTCATAGGTTTAAAGGGGAAAGGGAAATGACAATGATTTTTGTGCATAAGGGTTTTTGAGAAGGAGTAGAGGTGTTAGATTAAAAAAAAATGCAAGAACACATGGCACACACAAAGAAACTACCTGACATCGAGGTGTTTGGGAAAGGTTTTAAATTTCCAAGGAAAAAAGTGATCACCTGTGTGGCATACTGATAATACCAAACAGTAAGGTGGAATACAGTAGGGTGCAGGAGTAGGTACAGGTAGGGATCCAACATGCAGCTCTGTGACTGGGGTGGCAAAGCTGCAGCATTTGCTGCAAGGAGGGAAGCAGCAGACTTTGGAGCCTGTATTAAGGTTTCAGAAACAGTCTTGGCAGAAATAAATAACAGGTAACTGCAAGGGCATTTCATTTGTGACATTAAGTCATTAGACTGATTATGTGTCCATCTGCTCTGCTTTGCAAATTGGCCTTCTGTGTGCATTAGCAATCATAAACCCGGATATATTGTGACAGAGGCTAGGAAATACATGTACAAACAGTCATGAGCACGGCCCTGAGAGCATTACAGCTACTCAGTGTCATAAACACTAATGACTGAATCATGCAATTAGCTGACTGCAAGTACACACCTTCAGAGAAAACAGAATACACGACCTACATCGAGGAAATAAAGGAGTTTTCAGTGTAAATATGTGTAAAGGCCTTTAGCCTACCAAACAGAGAGAGCTGTCAGTGAGGAGAGGGCTCAGCACTGTAACTGTTTATCAGCACCACCACCTTGGCATCACTTCTCACTTGCACAGTGGATTCCATTACAGACAAAGGTACCAGTCATTTGGCTCTGCTTCTCCTTCCATTCATGGGTCTGAAGTGTGCTTGTCTCTGTGCAGTAAAATGTAGCAATACCAAAGCATTGCAAAGCATGCTCTGACCCTGCCCTGGAACAGGGGCTCTGCTGCAGAGCTACACCCCCTTCGCCCTCTCCTTTGTTTATGCAGGGCCAAGAGTCCTGTTCCATGTTGGCATCAGCTCAGGGAGCCAAATCCATTCCTGCTACCCTTCCAGGGATAAGCTTGGTGCAGGTGCTTGAGATTCAGATGAAAACCACGTTCAAGGAGTTAGAAATCCTCTGGATGTCAAGGAAGGAGAGCCCCTCCAAGAGCCATTTAATGGTTTGTACATTATGACAGCTGATAGTTGAATTATTTACAGAGTGAGCAGTTGTACTGTAACAGTATTTTTGTTAGCTATCTATTCATGTCAAGGGAAGCAAAAATAGTACAGTTCTAATGGATACATTTCCATTAGTACATTCTATGTTTTTCTCATTCTGCCCTAAGGCTATCATTAACTATGGTAACGAAGGAAATTAAAATGATTCCTGTTGCCTCTCTTCTTTATTAATATTTAATGATTTTTAATTTGAAAGCTTTAATCCATCCTTTCATAAAAAGGATAAAGCAGTAATTCTTAAAAGCCTTTTGCCAATTTTTTTCAGTCATGCCTTTATGCAACAAATTACCAAAAACCACATAGGAATTTTGTTTCTTGTACATACTTGCCTGTTTCATCAGTATTCAGAGAACTAACTATGGGCATGAACCTGCACCCATCACCAGCACAAGGAGTGATTCAATACAGCACATATGCATGTTGCTCTATAAGCAAATAATTACGTTGTTTCTTGTTCAACAAAGCATTAAAGCAAAAGCTATTTACTATAAGCTGTGCTCACTGCCAGGAATAATCTTTCTGTTATTAAATGAGACTAATAAAGGTAGAAAACATGCTGCCTATGAGTGGTTTAGGAGGAGAATCCAAGCTTGATGGGCTTTTGTTTTCATCCAGCCAAGAAAAAAGGGGCGGCAATCATGGATTGTGGAAGTCCATCCTCTGCGGCTGGCTTGGGATCTAAGCCCAAGCTGACCTCAACCCAGACATCACTGGGTTGCTGAGGGAGGTTGCCTGCTGAGGGAGGTCATTGCTGGGTGCCAGAAGCAAAGCTTTTCACAGTCTCTCTAGAGATATGCTGTCACAATTCCGACCAAAAACCATTCACCAGCCCCATCCTTATCCAGGCCTGTCACATTGTTCCTTCCCACACTGGTCTGGTCTTTGGGGTCAGCACAAGCATCTGCCTTGGTCACTTCAGAGCCACATGGAAAACAAGTAGAGAATTGAAAAAAATAAATCACTCCCCACCACCCCAGCTGAGGAGCTGAAGTAGCTCATTTTCTGATTTCACATTTCACTGATCTTCATTAAATACACTGTCCTAAAGCCTTCCTAGTACTGACCAGACATGAACTGAAGTTAGAGTGGCACATATAACCCAAACTATTCTTCTCCTGGAAAGTGGTATTTGAATAACACACACAGAACATTAGAGCATGAGAACCATTAGCTATGCCTGGTCCTTCATGTATACTGAATTTCCTCATGACACTTACCAAAACACAATTAGTCAATATTTTGGATTTTTTTTTTAATGTATTAAAAATTTTGCATCACGACAAAAGTTTGGAACAATTCTCCTCTGGATACAAATGACCAAACTTCCTTTTCCCTAGACACAGCAGCCATAAAGTATGGAAGGCAGGTCTTCCTGAGTCCTAATCAGAGGTGGCGGGGGTAGGACACACCATCTTCCAACTTCAGAGGAGAAGGTATGTGTAACAGAGGCTACAGGGTATGTTTTAACAGGCAGGGTATCTGCCTCCAACAAATATATGTCCAGATATTGATTTGCAAAATTCAGATGTTCTGATTCATCCACCTTTCCCACTGGAACTGTTCCATTATGTATAAACACTCACATATTTGTTTATACACACATCTTCTGCAGACAAAGAGAAGAGAAGCCTGAAGGCTGGGTCTGTTTTTGAAGTAGAGAAAAGCTGAGTCAAGTCTGCACTCTAAGAACAGCAGGATTTTGACCCACACTGGTACCTTACCTCCCCACAGGTCACCCTGTACACTCAGCTGCTGGGCTGTGCTGATAATGGCTGGAGTTACTTCTTTGAACAGAACAGCTAAGAAAAGCTTCAAGTTCAACTAACTAGCTTCCATTTCATTTATCTATCTTGAATGAAAAAAAAAAATTAAAACCCCTGACCCAATTATTTCATACATAAAAGAAGCCTTTGTAGCATGTGTAATATTCCTAAGAGGTGATTAATGAGAAATATACATCAGGCCTTAACGAGAATGAGGCTTTGATGTTGGCTGGATTACCTGGTGTGCCGCTGAAGAATAAGATCTCAAGGGACAGACTGAGCAGGCATTGCATCTCTACTGGGGGATGCTGCAATTGGACAGGACACAGGCTCCTGGGCTGTTGTATTCAACCCAACAGGCAAACACACAACACAACACCCATAACCCTCAGAGCCAGGTTCCCCCAGCTCTGCCCATAAAGGACCCTCCTCCTGCTAACTGTGGGGAGCTTTGACTCCAGGGGATTTACTTCAGCACCAAACCCTGTCGGGTTTCACAGTCCTTATGATAAACTAAACAGCATTCTAAACAACAGCTAAGGCAGAAATAAAATACATTTTAAAAAGCCAGTGTCTGAAAAATATAAAGTGGGTTTTTTGTTTCTCCAGGACACTGAACTTACCTGAACCAAGAGGATGTAAACAGATTTATAAGAAATGTAGCACTCAGAAGAGTTGCTTGATCAGTCTTTAAAATTCACAGTGACAGGGGATATGTGTGTGAAGGCCATTTGATCAGGATAAGCACAGCACTACTGCACAAAATCATGATTAACCAGAGGACCAACAAAAACTCCTTTTCCAAAAGCAGAGGGAACTCCTTTTGCCTTGGGCTCTCCAACTTGCTTAAACTTAACTTTGCCATCTTTTTTCTATTACTTGACTGGCACAGTGAGAGTTCTCCCACTTTGATTTATTGTAGCCACAGGAATGGGAGCAACTATACATTCACATGTCTTTGTGCATATAGCAATAAGCACAGCAGGAAACACATCTTTACAATAAAACTTTTCCAAATTCAAAATACAAAATGGCCACATTCTTCACATGCAATATCCTGGTAAGGAAAGAAGTAAATGACCAAAAATACATCCTTTTTTTCATTTCATGCTATTTAAAAAAGCCTACAAAAACCCCTCCAAAATACAGCTGCCTATTGCTGTATCAAAATGAATATTTTTCAAATGCAACAGCATCTGAAAGGCTAAAAGTGTTCTCTTGTTTCAGGCTCAAAAGTGATTTTCATAATTGAGTATATTACTACTGTTTAACAAGGGAATAAAAGCATTTTCTGAGTGAATATCTAATTCCCTGTGTGAGAGCCAGTAAAAATGAACCAAGACACCAGCCCCCAAGGAAAGCATGTAGGGCTGCCATGTTCCAAGACAGTTCTGGAGCACTTCCCATAAATTACCAACATTGTGCCATGCCTGCACCTGCTGCAAAATTATTCAAATCTCTGCATTATATCTATTTGTACTTGAACCTGGCTTAAGTTCATGTGAGTTTGGGAGGGTTGTACTTGCTAAAAACATTAACAAAATATTAACACCCACAGGCTGGCTGAGATTAAATCTTAAACATAAATTGATGGCATGGGGGAAAGGGGCAAGAAGGGAAAAAAAAAAGAGGAAGACAAGGAAAAGAAATGACCTTTGTACAGCAGAACATGATGAAAAACTTGTCACTGAAGCATCAGCTTGAAACACCAACACCTGCCCCGTCAAACCCTGTATAGGAACTGTACACAGAAGTGACTAATATTGTACTCATTGTGGACAATGCCTTCCAACAAAAATGTGAAATGTGTGTGTTGATTTTTCACTGCAACAGGAATGTGCTTTGATCTGTTTCTCAATGTATTTGAATGATTATTGCATAGAGGTCTCTTTGCAATGTAAGAAAAAGCAGTTTTAAACAGACAATACCAGAATTAAAATCTCCCTTTATGTACACGGTTTCCAGCAGTATCACAAACATCCTACACAGTTCAAACCCAGTCTAGACACCAGTGCTCTGCAGAAGCAGGGAATGCCTGTACTGGCTTAAGCTTTGATCCTCTTGACAAATTTGCTAACGAGAGTTGACTGCTGCCTGACTGCTCTTACGGATGTTTGTGAACCCCATTGGTTTGCCCAGCTTAAGTAATAAGAGAGATTTTGACATTTACCTGTCAAGAGACCACAGTGTTTTCACTGGAAGAGAAGAGGCTTTCACCTCAGAGCTTTAACAGATTTCCAATTTAACAAATTGGATACACCCAAGCCTATAATACCCCTCCTTGGCACCAGACACATTAGCACACTGTGTTAACCAAGGAGCTAAGGGACAGATGATACTTCTTGAAGACTGAACACCTGAAATTTTAATGTTGCTTTTATAAAAAGTATCAACTTCATGATGTAGGTTATCAGCTGTTTTAAAATATTGTAAAGGTGCAACCCAAACCCTTTATGAAAGACCAGGACTGAGATTACAAACAACACCAGGTCAGTCCCCTAACACAGGTGATTTATGGTACAGTCTTGATCGACACAACTGGGCCATCCTGAGTCTCATCTGAGTCTACTTCATCCTTGACATCCTTTACAGAGATTAAACTGGATTCAACTAATGAGGAATTCAGTCAATTTTTGCTTGTTTTGCTTACTAATTCTGTACATTTTAAATCCTGCTCTAGAGGTCTTAGTTTCTTCTGTGTGCTTTTCACAGTAGAATTGAAGATAACTATCCAAAATAATTTTTGCAAAAAGTACTCTTTTACACAACTGCTCTTCACCAGCTTCAGTACAAAGTCATGTGAGTTAATTTGTGGCTCTTTAACATAAAAGCTGTTTAATTTGACTTAGCTGACTTTGCAATGAAGCAGAAAAGATCACTGCATGATCAATTCCACAAGGATGAGATGACACAGCTTTTAGCATACGGAAAATAAGAAGCTGATAAGAAAATGAGGGGAAAGGCAGCATTATCTTAAGTACTGCAGCTGTTCCTAGACTGGAAAAATATATTCCATGCCTACTGCACTTGAGCTTTCTTTTCCAATTGCTCCTCAAATTTACTGTACCTTCATGACAGCAGACTCAAGAATGGGAATCATCTGAGGCCCATACAATCATCCTCTCCCCAGAGTATCGCTCATTAGAAACTCAGTATTTTTAAAGCAAACATGGCCCTGGTTTGTGCCACGGTTACAAGTGTCCAGAAAGTGAAGGTGGTTTAGCAAAAAGCTTATGAGAAATTTTGGGTCAAGTCACTGATCTCACCATTGTTGAGGAGCTCACCAGAGAAGGCCATGCAAGGAGCCCATTTCCTTGTGCAGGATCCAGCTGGCTGAGGGCACATCTGCCTTGTCCTGCACCTTCCCACTCAGTATTCACCTTTCACATTCTGCAAGGAACAAGGCAAACATCCTTTTTCAAAATTAAATTACTTGACATACATTATTCTTTCATCCAGTAACAGGTCAGTGCTCTATACACCAAATAAACCATGCGTTATTTGGAAGCTGTAAACTACAACCTTAAGCACTGTCCTGGTTCCCTCCTATTAACCTGTTCCTTTCCATCTGCCTTAAAAAAGGGAAAATGTAGTTTACAGAAATTGCTTAGCTGTATCTTTTTCCAGATTTTTAGGTGCTTGACTTCGTAACATTAAAGGTGATTCATTTCATGCCTGTGTTTGCTAGCGCTGGGGGGAGTGGCTGGAGACAAAGAGACCACTCATCTGATGTTCATGTGGCTGGAGAGAGCATTTATTCTCCAACTCTTCCTTATAAAGAGCATTTGAAAAACCCAGTCTGGATAGCCTATTGGTCTGATCTTTATGCCCCTCAAGTCTTGGACCAGCGATATGCCTGCAGCCTTAGGAAAGATGTGATTGGGCAAAGCCCCTGTCAGTCAACACAGGGGCTGGTTAATTTGCTTAGTACAAACTAGCTTGTACTGTGATACGTGGCAACATCTCACCATTCTGTCTTTATAAAAATTGCAACCTGCTCTCTGTCTCCAATTTGCAAGGACCCTTTACAAACAGGGTGACAGAAGGGCAGCATGGGTTTAATTTGCATGAGATTATTCATCACAGGAGCTGCAGCATTCATGTCTAGGATCTCTTAGGCAAGAACTGAGGCTAACATGTCACAGGCTTGATGCTTAGAGGTTACAAGTTACAACTTATCACTAAAAACCAAGAAACTACTTAACTTTTAAAACTGTTAAAGAAAAGCTCAATACTAGAAAAAAATATCTGTAAACAGAAAACCAGTTTGTAAACAGGAAAAATAATTCATAAACAAATCAAGTCCTTGTATGAACTGTCACTTCAAGAGTCCCAGATTTCCATGAAGTAGGTCATCATTGTTCTCTGTGATGTCTGTTGAGGAGTTATTAGGCAGATGCTGTCTGTGGTTCCGAACAGGACATTGTGTAAGCCAGACACATCTAGTAGGTATCTAATGTGTCCCATTGTCCATTGAAATGTATTTACCTTGGGTTTGGGGAGCTGAATATCATAGGATTATTGTATTGTTATATCATTGACTGAAAGACATGAGAACATTATATTCCCTAAGACTTAAAGGAGGGTGTATCTTTACCCCAAACATTTTTCCCTTTTCCTTTGTATTAGTAACTAAAAATAGGAGTAAAACATGGATTTTGAACAGCATTAATAAGGTACTATTATTTAAGGGGTTGCTGAGGGTTTTTTTTCACTATGAGGACCTGAAGGAACCTCTTCCAGATGAGGCTTTCTTGTTTATCTCAAAGGAAAAAGGATTTAGCTTTTGCTAAGTTTGCATAGAGTCATCTAGGTTTACTAATATATTTTTATTTACCAGCCAGGTTCATGGCTTGATCAGGACCATGAACTTGTTTGAGAGAGGTTTTCTGCATTTATATTTTAAAAACAAGATTTTATTAATATCTAGTGCAAAAATATGTCTGTGTTCCATGGAGGTTGGATTGGGGGCAGGGCTCTGCCCCCTAATGTAGGCTGGATTGGTGGTGTAGGTACATCCCCCAATGGAGGCGTGGCTAAGCTCCACAAAACTTGTGGGGTGTTTCATTGGGGCTGGGCTACCCGGCCTCAGGAGGACGTGGTCCTGGTGTTTCCACGGTGATGGCAGGTGCAGGCAGCTCTGGTGAGGATGGTGGCAGGGCAGTCCCAGTGACAACATAGTGTGGCACCATGGCTGCAGGATTCTTGCCTAGCTTGGCAGTGCAGGGAGGGATTGGAATGGCTACCACATGGTCTGGTCCTCCAGAGCAGGGTGGCATGGTGCCCAGCTGTACTGGTGATATGATAGCCCGTGGCAGCTGGATAGTGACTCAGCTTGGCAAAGCAGTCTGGAGCGGGCACAGAGCATCTCGGCGCTGCCAGAGGTGCACAGATCGCTGGGGCCATGGTGGTCGCCATGACTCCGCGTGCTGGATTGTGTAATCTATTCCGCTATCTCTCTGGGCATCGTCGGCAGCTGTGGCATAGGCAGCCCTCGGATTGTCTCTGTTTGCTGGGATTCCCCCACTCCCTGGGGCTGCGCTGCTCCCCACGATTGCTGTGCAGCGGTCAGCCGCAGTTCCGCTTCAGTAGGGGGCGTTTTCACAGTGGCCGGGGCCGGCCAGCACCAGTGCAAGGGGGGCATAGTGAAGTGGCTGTGCTGCCACCAGTGTAGCTTGGCAATGCAGTGTTTCACTGCCACCTTGCCCTGCGGGGGAATGTCCTGCAAGAAGAGTGTTCTGGCGTGTTCTGGCCCTGTGGCTCTGCACAGTGGGAGAATGCCCACTTGGCATATCATTCCTGCCCAGGGCAGCTTCCTAGCTCTGCACAGAGGTTTCATGGCCCTCTGTGGCTGCTCTGTCCATCCTCTTTTGCTCTCATAATTTATCTGTTTTAACAAATCCAGGACGATTCTCTATGGCTTTATAACATTGTGTCATCGCCAGTGGAAGCTGCTGCAAGTATACATCATCCAGCCCAATGCCAAATCTATAAGTCTAATGATGTTCCTTTGGACACATCAAGTTCATGGCTCTTGCACCACGTGAGTAGGGCTTGCAGAGCCCGCTCATCATAATGAATCCCTCTTTTATTAAGAAAGGAAGTCCATACCGAAGAATGGGGTCTTCTGGTGCTGAAGTCCAGGTCCCCATAGTCCTGACGGCAATTACAATCAACAAAAAAAGGGTTGGAAACTCTGCAGCACTCTCTGATTTCAGCTGAGGGGAATTTCACTGCAACTTTCCACTGCTCGCAGTAGTTCCACTGCAATACCGCTATTTACCCAGCACTTCCGGCTCTGATGCCATGTATTCTGGCTCTAACACCAAAGTCCCAGTTCTCATACCAAAGTCTCAGCTATTATGCTGAAGTCCCAGCTATTACGCTGTTTGTCCTGGTTCTGACACTGAATTCCCATTTCTAATACTGAATTCCTGTCTCTACACCATTTATCCTGGTTCTGACACCATATTCCCAGTTCTAATACTGAATTCCTGTCTCTACACCATTTATCCTGGTTCTGACACCGTATTCCCAGTTCTAATACTGAATTCCTGTCTCTACACCATTTATCCTGGTTCTGACACCGTACTCCCAGCTATTACACTGATGTCCCATCTATTACACCATTTGTTTCCTTTGCTCTGTGTGCGGATTCTGATCATGTCGGGGTCACCACAGGTGGGGGAGTGGGTTGGCGACAGAGACCACTCACCCGATGTTCATGTGGCAACAGATACCATTTATACTCCAGCTCTTCCTTATAAAGGGCATTTGAAAAGCCCAGTCTGGATAGCCTATTGCTCTGATCTTTATGCCCCCCAAATCTTGTACCAGTGATATGCCTGCAGCCTTAGGAAAGACGTGATTGGGCGAAACCCCTGCTAGTCAACCTGGTTAATTTGCCTAGTACTAGGGGCTGGTTAATTTGCCTAGTACAAGCCAGCTTGTACTGTGATATGTGGCAACATGTGTTCTTTATGTTGTGTCCACTTACAATTATATATTTAAAGAATTAAATGTTAGAAGGTTGCTATTAATACATTATCTAGTTCCAAACATCTTTTAATAAACCAAAATGGTATTTTATGAGGCACGATTAAAAGTCACCATGTCTGACAAATGTGATAAATTTATAATCACAATCTTATTATAATTAAAACAGAAATATTGACATGAAAAACGTATATCCAACATTCTCAATAATCTGTAATTAGTCCATTTGCAGCAGCTTTTTACTGTTGTCTAGTAAAGATTGCACTTCTGTTTAAAAATTAACTAATTTTGCAATGTGTGCAATAAATTTGAAACTAGAAACCACACACTGACCAGGAACAAAAGGTGATTCAGTGAATGTAAAGCATCAGGCTACTGCCATGCCTTCTCACCTTTTTCTGAGGTGCTTTTGAAATGAGAGTCCTGCAGCTGCAGGGAGATGCTGCAGGAGTTCCTGGAACACCAAAGCCAGTGCAGGAAGTGACCTGGATGAGTGCTTAGAGACAGGGAGCTGGCACAAATCATCTTGAAGTGCGAGCTGCATCACTAATTATGGAATTACAGTTTTGGTCAGTAATTATAGGATGCAAATTTTTGCTTTTAAGATTATTTCAGTTGCAAAGCCAGGAAGGCCTTAGCACTGTTACACCTTTCATCTGTTAACTGAGGTCATTCTGCTCCTGGACCTCTCCACTGCACATTCCGAGTGGCCTGTTAACAGAGCTAAGTGAGCAATACTGACGAGCTATCAGTCACCAGGCAATGTTGTCCAGGGATATAGGGGATCCAGGTCTAGACTCACTATAATCAGGGCATTACAAATAGCCAAGACAAGTCATGGATCATCCTGAAGATATATGTTTTGGTGTCCAACAATCTGTTGAGTCACCAAAGCAATTTTCTTATCGCAGCAGTTTCCTGGTTTCATGGAGTCAGGTGTGCACTCATGGATAACACTTGTTCAGGGGAGATGCTCTTAAGTGCATGAATTTCTCTTCTACAACCTTATTCTATCACATAAAGCTTCCAAGTGAAACTTCAACTGCAGTGTATTTCCCCATGGCCAATGATAAAATTCTTTGAGGATCTCCAAGTCAATTCTTTGAGGATCTCCAACTGGTCAATTGAGGAGCAGTTCAGTATGCTAAGCATGAGCAGTGCAGATTGACTTAAAATACATCTACGATTCCTTCTGGAAAGAAATGGAGTTGTAATTGAAATTTTTCTTTCACTGTCCTGAGAGAGAGAGTTAACCCTGTATGGGTGACCTACACTGCATACAACAGACTCCAGGTCACACACTGAGCAACCATATATCAATTTGGAAACTCAGATTAATTTTAAATGGGACTCTTACTTGGAGGTGAAAACTTTCAGTGGAAATCCTATTAATTCACATACAACTTTCCTGAGAATCCTCATAACCAATACACAGGAATGTTATTCTAAGGGACTGGGACCCATGCCAGAGTGTTAATTTGCAAGTTGCAACAGAGATAAAGTCAATCAATTTCTTGTCTACCTCTGCACACAGACCCTTTATACAACCCCCTTTTTTCCCCTCTACTAAGAAAAGTTTATTTTAAGATAATTTGAGTGTGTTTCCTATCTATAATGAAAACATAAGTTCATTGCAACTTCCAATAGGAAAAGAACAAGCCATGGTCTTGAGCAACAGAAGGAAGGAGACTCCAATAGTTTAACTGAATAGCAATATTTTAAGAAGAGAAAACTTCACTGTATACCTAAGATAGCACCATCCATTTAGACCTACCTGTTCAACAAAGAGTTATTGAGCAGTCTAGACATTTGTCTGAGGCAGTAATTTGCCTTCTACTCCAGGAGACCTACAGGAGTTCTTAAACATTTTTACCAACATCTTGGCTCTTGTCATCCCTAGAAAATACATTTATCACTTTTCCTGTGCTGCTTTTCAGCTGCAACCTCGAATTTGCACAGCAACAAAGGAGACTGTAAGTAAGAGCTCTGAAGGCCAACCTGAACAGTGCATCTCAGCACTCATAGGTGGGAAGAGCAGGGCATCCACAGCATTACCACAGCCATGGCACTCTAAAGGAAGAGGAATGGGAGCCCATGCAGCACCTCTTTCTCTCCCAGGGTCATATGAGTCCACTCTGGCTCAGCAGTGCCCTTGGTCACTGTGTTAGACCATTGAACCCAAAGCACAGAACAGTGTAACTCCAAAGAAATATAAAGAAAATATAATACAAAATACATATATGTATGTATGTGTGTACATCTATCTATATCTATATCTATCTATCTATCTATCTATCTATCTATCTATCTATCTATCTATATGATATAACTATATATGAGGGTAAAAATCAGGATCCCTGAACAAGAAGAGACCACTTCTCAGGAGGACAGACTAAAAGTTGGATGTGTTAGGATGAGGAGGAACTGGTATCCATGTGGAAAAGAGAGCATGAAATAAAAGTTTTCAGTGAGATGACAAACTGAGAGAAATATTTATGATGTGCAATTCATCATGCAGCGAACCCATGTCAGAGGGTCGGAGCATGTGAGGGGATCAAAAAAGCACTGACTGAGGTAGCAGAGGAAGGCAGCAGAGTAGCACTGCAGAGTGGCTACAGCTCCCATGCTGACACTTACCAAAGTAATTTTAAGAGCAGACAGCTCCTCATACCACCAGATTCCCAACAGTATCTTGCTGAAGCAACTGGAGACATACTCACATCACCCTCCTTTAAGCATCCACCTGCGAGAAAAGCTGCGTCAAGTGAGCAACAGGCAGCAGCAGCTCGTGTCCACAGTGATTTGTAACAAGCAGGACACAAACAGCCCTGGCACAGACTAAAAGGCTCTTCATTAGGTCTTCTAGTTGGATTTAGGGAAGGGCTCCTATCTGTTCTTGCACTACAAATCTTCATCAACTCTTGCTGAGCCAGGACACAGCAAATTTACCTCACAATGTCTGAAGGATTAAGGAGCAGGATTTATTTTCTGCATACATGGGCCAGGAGAGGACCAGAAAAAACAGAAGAAAGATCCTTCATGCTCCAAAAAAAGCCTTTTTCAAGATGTCAAGTGTACAGTGGGCTGTTTTCCTCCATGACCTTGCATGGGAAAGAAGTGCCAAGCACAGCATGTCTTTTCTGGCTGAGTTTAAGGGCTCACCTTGCTGTTTGATTTTCACAAGTGTTAAAACAGAAGACCAGCCCTGATGGTCACAGTGCTTTAGCATCTGCTCCTTTGTTGATCTTGGTGGCTTCTCAAGGACTTTGTTGAGTGAAAACCCTGCCTGAGGGTTTCCCCCAGCCTGAGGAAAGGAGCAGAGGTAACATTCTCAGCTGCTTCATCTCTTCTGCCTTGTAACAGCCAAGGAGAAAGAGACATTTGTGCAGACTTAGTAGAGGAAAGTCTTAATCCAAAACAAAGGTATCTCAAGGAGAAGTGTGGGAGATTTGGAAACAGGGGAGTCATTTGTTCTTCACAGACAATTATTGGCTATGAATCATTTACAAGGAGTATAATGAGACACTGGAGAGTGTGATACTGAATTAAAAATTATAGTCTTGATCTTTATCCTTTTCCATTTTCTACCTTAATAAAATTGCATGGGATTTTCCTAGATAGGAGAAGCCTTTGCTGCTAATTAAATTATCTTTACACATTTGAAGGTAAGACTATAACGTTTGGAGAATTAACACACAGGAGCAGAAGGCAGCAGAATAGCAAGCCTCGACCAAGACACGATTATTTCGTGGTTTTGCAACTACCAAATTGATACCTTCGGATTTTAGCTTTTATATTTTTCTTATGTTTGTAATCCTGTAATTCTTTAGTGTACAGTTTTAAACTCCACATACAGTGCTAGTAGCTACTGCTTTCCCACTTCGGTCAGAAAAAACAATTCCTCTCTATGCCTGGAAATCAACCTCACTGTCTCAGGCCCCAAGAAGTGTAAACAAAAGTGAGTTGGGGAGAGACAACCTGGGGTAAATTACTTCATTACCTGAAGCTGTAACTGGAAGATTAACCTCCAAGATGCAAATGGACCAAACTTATAAAAGTGTGAAAAGTTGTGATCCATTGTCCATTTTTGAGTGTAGCTCCTGAGGGGTCTTTGTCTGCCCTAAATGTACCCGAAGACCTTACAATAAATATAACTACTTTTTAGTCCCTTAATTTTGTCTGGCCTCTGTTTTTAGGTAGTTCCCAAAAGGCATCAAAATCCATTTCTACACGGAAGATATAGCTTTAGGGAAATACTGGTTTTAATAACGTGTATTTGTGGGAGACGAGATTATATTGTTTCAAGGAGTTCGGATCAAATAAAATTGCTGGGTGGGATGCCAGGAAGAAATTCTGCTTTGAATTCAGCTGTGAACTGCTGCTTTTTACAAGCTGCAGAATGGAACTGCCACGTCCTCCTATCACATACATAGGATCAACTCCTAGAGCTGACCAAAAACTTCCCACAGTACTTCTTCCCTTGCCTAGCCATCAGTCTGTGTCATGAGAGATGAGATCAGTCAAAAAGCAGGGACAGAGTTCACCCACACTGCTGCCAGCACCACTGGCAGCTTAGCTGAAGGAGCTCAAACTTAGCCATAAGTGAAGCCAAAGAAGTCAACACCTTCATTTTTCCCAAATCAGGTTTTTAAATATTCTAACTAATTGATACAATTTAGGAAGGAAAAATGCTGAAATATATAAATTTTCTACAAAATAGTGTTGCATAGCTCTGGATTTTGCCGCTAATGGTTTGAATGACAAAATAAAGCATGGTTATCGCTTCCATCCACAGCCATCAGTACATACTTGACCCAACATATTAATCTGCTGCTTTTAATTTTGCTATTCTTACTTGTTGCAGTCCAGAATCTTCCAAAGTACTTCTCTGTAAATGTATGCTGAACTGTTAATTTTTTTCCCCTCCATTCTCCATATGCTTTGAGTACTAGAGTCAAATCTTTACAAACTATTGACATGAAGGCTGGTTTAACAAATACTTTCTTAATAACTTTGCCATAGTTTCTATCAGCTTATCGCTGGTTGGGGGTGTATGTACAAATCACAAACGGGACCAGACTGCTGGGAACGTGCCTTGAGCTGTTGTATTTTCCAGCATCAGTCTCATTACACGGTTATGACAATGGGAAGATGCCATCAGCTCACATCCCAGGCAGCAAACCAAGAACTCAATGTTACAACTTACTTTATAAGTTTTTTGCCCAACCACACAAAGCAAAAGCACATTGACAGTAGTTCTATCTATTCACTATAAGCACATGTACCTTTGGTTAAAACAATGCTTGCTTCTTTTGAATACAATACCTACTTGTAAGCCTTAAAACATAATGCACAGAGTTCCATTATTAAGCTTCAAACTTCCTAATATCTTGCTAGATAAACTTTTCTGTAGCTTAGGCAGTTATTCTAGACAAGCTTTAATACAGAGACCATTGTTCTATTTGTCCTTGCTTTTCTACTTTTTAAATAATTTTTCTGCTGACCTATCTCATGGCTACTGCTTAGCTCTAATCACAGTTCTGCTGTCTCCGAGGCCTGCCTTTTGCAGCTGTCCCAAAACCTCTGATTTTGTGGATTCCCACATCAGCTTACCCTGGGGCCAGGATGACAAAATACCTGCACACTTAAACCTCTTCCCTGGCACACTTAAACTGTCTCTCCCAAAATGCCCCATTTCCAGTAATTGACCAAGTCCTGGGCCCAGCACCGAGATCATGACAGCCAACACAGCTGCTGAACACCCCAGGAGCTCTGCATCAGGCTTTTACTGCAGCTGCCTGCCTACATGTAACACAGGGCATAAATGAGATTCTTACAGACAGTAGAAAATTTACATCATTCCACTTACAGAAGGTGGTGAGATCAATAAGATTTTCTACCCAAAAATACACTGTGGTTTTCATTATTTCTTTTCACAGAGACTGCAGTAAGGCACACTGCTACAAAGATGCTCTGATGCACAGCTCACAGCAGGCACGTAAGTAAGTAGTGGTGCTGAACTAGTGAGCAAAGGTGAGTCTGCAATGGATAACTCAGCTGCTCTTAGCTGACAGCAAGCATGACAACACACAACTCATAAAATCTTCATTCTTCTCTAAAAACTTTAGAAAAGATTAATAGAATCTTTTTTCAGTTTTAATAAGAGTCCTAGTACACCACAGTTTAGAATATGTGCAGTAAGTCCCACCTCAGTGTGAATTTTTCTAGGAAGTCCAGAAAATATGGGTTAACTGCCTAAATGGTGACACAGACATAAATGTAATGGAGAGAACAGAACTGCTGTAATTTCAGACACAATCCTATCAATACGGTCAGTAGATAAAGGTTGCCTCATGAGTTTTACTTTTTATTTTCATCCTCCTTTTCTCAGTTAGAGTTCTTGGGGGTTCCTGTCATTTCCCTAGCTTTTGTAAAGCAGTCCTACAAAATGTACCTCTTTGCCCATGGTGTGCTACTAATACCAGGTGACAGTCATCAGGCAATCTTTGCTGCAGACAACTGGTGCAGGACCCAAAATCATTGGCTAACAGTTATTTCAAGGACAGGCTTGCACACAAGCTGAGATGAAATGAAAGAGTAAATTTATTCAAAATTGAAAGAAATGTCAGCTGAGGAAAGATGTAGGAGATTCCAGCTCAGTTACACATGCATGAGCTACTAGCACAACCTCCGAAGTCTGGTCTGATCTGACTCTTAATTGCAGCACCCTGAAGTCGGCTGAAACATCTGAGAATATCAAATACTTTATCAACAGTCCTATTAACTGGTGTAGTTAGGCTACCAATAGCTCACAGTTTGTGCATTCCTTACTGTGCCTGCCACTTTTGAAAGATGGAGATGAAGAGACACATTGCTCCTAGGAAGATTGCTAGCTGGCCAGCTCAAGGCAGTGTCAGCACCAAGAGCTGACAATACCCCTAAACTGGAACACAGCAGGGGCTGTTTCTTTTCCCTCTCCAGACTCACCAAACCTCCACTCCATGAAGATGAGGCCATCTGATCTCTAATAGTCCCCAAAACACTCTGCAATATAAGCATCCAGCTACTCTGCAGCAGGCTGAGGCTGGGGGGCTTATTTCAGATAAGGAAGCAGAAATGAGACAGATAACCAGCAAGTAATGGGCAGAGCCAAAAAGGCAGGCCAGGTTTCTCAAATATATTTTCTGTTGGGCTACACCGACTGCAAGTAAACGATTTACAGTCTCATAATGCCAATTTTTTAAGCCAATGATGCCTTCTGTGTCTCTTCACCATGAGAGTTATTATCAGGCAAACTACATTTGTCATAAATGTTCCAGTCATTACTTCATTCAACTTTATGGTATGCTAGCACATTTCTGATAAAGAAAACATATAATGTTCATTGAAAGGGAGAAGTCAAAGAAAAATCCAGTTTTCAATCAGATCCAGCTACTGATATAAACCAGTTCTGTCAGTCGGTTTACTGCAGTTCCAGCTTTGTCTAATGTTTTCTACAATATATGGCAACATAAAATGTCAGTTACTGTCCTTTTGATAGAGTAGACAGATTCATTAATATTCAGCTATGCAGAATTTCATATAAATTACCTGCAATTACCTCTCCATGATGAAAGCCAGTTAGTGGCAAGTAAAACCAAGTCTCAGCAGAGAGGTGAAAACTTCCCAGAGGATGCAACACAGCACCCTTTCCTCTCACAGGGAACTTGCAGCAAGATGCCCAAAGCCAAGTGGGTCTGAAATGCTGCTTTTCCTAGGCTGAAGGACTTATTTTGGAACTTTGTAAGTCTACAAACCTGTGTTCCAAAACACAGCATCCATTTCACCAAGGAGGAGCAGGTCCCCTGGAAATATTTTTTTTTGGAAAGACTGAGTTTCTAAAATGCTTTTTACTTCCTCTGCCCCAAAAGAATTAAGAAACTTTCTGGCAGTGGTCCAGCTACAAAACAACAAACCACAGCTCTGTGCACTTGTATTAATATATTCATCCCAACTAAATTCTCAAGGTTTCACTGGTTTATGTATGATGCTTGCTTCAAAAGCAGTAATTTCTTCTGCCTTCACCTACTCTCACTGCCTAGTAAGAGGAAATTAGGCATCACATCACTCTGCCCTAAGCACTGAGTTTTGGAGAAGCTGCAAATGTACCTGAAGGCATTCCTTGCCCTCTCCTAGGTAATGGACAGAGACTGAAATCAAAGCAGCACTGTTCCTCCACACCTGCACAGGGCCCGCCTGAGCTGAATCAGTTCCTAGACCACACACAGCAGCAGTGGGTGAGGATGATATGAAGAAGGAGTCAAGACCAATCTAAGATTTTTCTTTAAGTTTTAAAAAGAAGACATCACCTGAAAATCCCTTTAGCATTTAAGTGCTGTGAGCTTCTCTCCCTTTTCTCATATTTGTCTTACGCTATATTAATTAAGAATTCATATTTGTCATATTTGTCTTCCTATTTGTCATATTTGCCATATTAACACCACACTGTGATGCAAATCAAATCAGCCTATCTACTGTGCAAAATGAATACATGTCCTGCAAACAAAAGTCTTTCGAACTGGTTATTGAGGGAATTTTTTGAGACCTTTCTTCATCTTCCTGCTCTTGACTCAGTCTTGAGGTGGCATTTAGAAGCACTGACTGTGACTTATAAGTACTGAGTGGTATTTAGCTTGCCATTACACTCAAGGGCTGATTTACGTATTTATTTATTTATATTAATCCTTAGAAACCTTTTCCCTTTAATTGCTTGTGTAGTGGTTTTGGTTCACCAATTTGATATTTCTTGGCTAATGCACTAATTAATGTGGTAGGTCTAGACCTGGCTAAATGCTAGTGCACTCATTATAACATACTTACATATTTTCTGCAGTGAGGATTAAGAGAAAGGTTAAGCAGGCTCAAAATGTTAAAAGGGTATAAAGAAAGCTTTATTAACAGTAACTAAAAGAAAGAACAATAAGAACCAGAATAAAACCTTTAGAACACTTCTCCTCCCTCCTACAACCTTTTCTTTCCCACGCAGAATGTACAGAAACAATTCAGTCAGTTTATCACTTCTAGAATGGTTTGTCTTCACTTAGGGAGAGGAGTCCCTCTTGTCAATTTATGGAGACTTTTCCATAAGAAAACAGTTCTCTCGTGGCTTTTAATTTTCACAAATAGCAGCTGCCTGGAAAATCTGCAATCGTGAAGTCCTTCCCATTTTTACAGCTTTCCCCACAGCTGTCTTTATGGGCCATGTTAACTTATGGAGTACTATTTTAAAGATAAACTGTATAAGAGCAAAGGTTCTCTTCATCTATTTCTGAGATCATATTTATCTTTGAGAACAGAGATCTTGTTCTTTCCCTGGGGCAGAGTCTTCATCACTCTTCTCTCTCTTTCTGTTCAAACTTCTCATGGGATTATACATCTGTTTACATCTGAAGCAACATCTGTTTACTTTAGCATGGAAGCCTTTGCTGATATTTACAATTTGAACACTTTATCTCCCCATACTTTTTCAATGAGTTATAGGGAAAAAGAGTCTGATGTATCAATTATATCTTTCTCTATAGGTTTATAGGAGGATTTCAGCCCTAAGATTAAGGCATCTTTTCATCTTTCCCATCTGAGATTTGACTCTTTTTTTTTTCACTGATTGTTTTTTCATGTGTTTTCATATTGTTCCTCTACTTGTTCTTACTTTGTCATTTCCTCTCATTCAAGGGAAGATTGAAGGTTTACAAGCTTGATTTGGGCACTGGAAGAGTTCAGATCTACTGGAGACTTGCAGATAGATGGTGATCCCTGCCGGGCTGTGGCCGGAGATGTTTGTGGCAGAGGATTTCTTCAGTGGCCGTGCTGGAGGTGGAGTGCCTAAGATCTCAGCAGCCAAGTCAGAACTCTGCAGCATCACGCTGGGGGCTGGTGGTTTTTCCTCCCCCTGCCTGGTAGTTGCAGACGAATCTCAACAGTGGTAGGATATTGGCTGAGCCGGCCCAGCCCGAGAGTGCTCCCGGGCCCGGTAGATCCCGGCTCGGCCTGGACCGGCAACAGGGCAGGGTTTAGTAACAGCAAGATGTCAGCAGCCATGGCACGGCCTGGCCCAGCCTCGGCCCTGCGGCCTCCCCTCCCCTGCCCGGCCACCATGCTGGAAGGGGGAACTTCTCTCTCCAAAAGCCAGAAGCAAGAGGGTGATTTCCTGGGCTTCCTTTGTTTTTAAACGTGCTTTTCCATAGGGGTGTGCTGAACTATTTTAAGTGGTCTAACCAGGTGTCAATCTGAGCTAGCTGTGTGGCCCTCCAGAACTAGCTAGTTCCTTGGTTCCAGCAGGTCCCCACAGGAAACCATCCTCCCCCTGCCCCGCAACTGAAAACCAGGCTTTCATCAAACCACAACAGCTCCCTGGACCTGAGTGTCTGCCTGGCCTGTTAACTCTGATCCTGTGGCTAAACTGGTTCAGTTCCCACCATCCAGTGCTGCCAGCACACATCCACCACACAAAATGACTACACCTTTTCCTACTGCAATTATTAGCTTTCAGGGGTCAGTTCAGTCTATGCAAAGTCATTGGAAAGCTAGGCTTGAATTCTCCACTCCATGCCTTCAACTTCAGGTTTCACATCTATTTAGAGAAACTGATAGTACCAACATCCCAAAGCCTAAGGTTTCCACAAATGGTCAAGTTATGCTGCTAGAACAATTCCTTAGTCCTCTATTTCCTGTATTTTTTGGTATCTGTGGGGAAAATGAGCAGAATCATTAATTTGAATTTCTTCATTTTGGTGTAAACTCTGAAAATTCCACCTTTCTGTTTTCCTGCTTTTTTTCTGTCTCCTTCGAGGCTTCCTAAGTGATAAAAAATTGCAGTCTTGTCTCTCTTTACACCAGCTTTGGTCTATTTTTTCCCATCAAGGTGATATCATTGCAGACTGTGCAGAGCACAAATAACAAATTTAATTGAGAGCAACAATACTGTCCGATTAAAATTTATGGACTTCTGACAAGGATGAGAGAAGGCATTCCAGACTCACCTTAAGTGTATACAGTCACTAACTTGATCCCACTGAGGACTCTGTTCTTGTTATTCTTTTTGCTCAGAGGGCTGGCATGCCCCTCACAATGGTTTTGCCAGCACTGTCATTTTCTAGCATATCCTCCTGCCTCCTGACACCTGTGGAGATGTGGCAGCCTCCCCTTCAATGCTCCATGTGTTTTCCATGCAGTCCACTTTACCTGAAGGTCTATCCTTTGTTTTGTCTCCATATGGAATCTGTGCATCCTTTTGCATGTAGTTATTTTACTCGAGACTTCAGCTAGTTCAGGAGGATGGAGGAGTGGCTGTGAGGAGTAATCCAGCCTGTGCTAGAGAGATTTTTGTACTAGAGTTCTCTTTAAAGGGACTGGGATCACCATTACTCACATCCCTGGCATGGGTTACAGATGTGACTGCCAGGTTATTGTTGCCCCTTTATTGAGCTGGTCCCTGGTGAGCCCTCTATCCCTACACACTACCCGGCAAACACGCTGTTTTCCTGTGGGTGCTAATCTGCTGGCCTTGAGAATATCTTCTTTTTCTGCAGTGGTTTCTCTCCAAGTACAGGTATTATCTTCCAGTTCCTTTATCCCCCACCTTCTGGCCTGCTGATCACTGTGTTTATACAGATTTTATTGATGCTCCTTTTAGATCTCTTCCCAGCTGAGACCATCACAGAAAAAGCATTATATACATACACACTGGTGCTCATTTGGCCTGGGGTAAGGTTAGTTTTCGCCACAGTAAGTAGTCCGGGCTGTGCTTTGGATTTGTGCTGGCATCAGTGTTGGTAGCACAGGGATGTTTTGGGTGTTGGTAGCACAGGGATGTTTTGGGTGTTGGCAGCACAGGGATGTTTTGGGTGTTGGTAGCACAGGGATGTTTTGGGTGTTGGCAGCACAGGGATGTGTTGGGTGTTGGTAGCACAGGGATGTTTTGGGTGTTGGTAGCACAGGGATGTTTTGGGTGTTGGTAGCACAGGGATGTTTTGGCTGTTGGTAGCACAGGGATGTTTTGGGTGTTGGTAGCACAGGGATGTTTTGGGTGTTGGCAGCACAGGGATGTTTTGGGTGTTGGTAGCACAGGGATGTTTTGGGCATTGCTGAGCAGAGCTCACACAGAGCCAAGGCCTCCTCTGGCCCTCACCCAGCCCCACCAGAGAGGGGCTGGGAGGGGACAGAGCCAGGACAGCTGAGCCCAAGTGATCCAAGGGATATCCCAGCTCACCACACAGAGCTGGGGGAAGAAGAACGAAGTGGGGACATTTGGACACCTGCCAGTCCATGGGCAATAGGGGATGAATTCCTTGTTCTGTGTTCATTGTACATACAGCTGTTGCTTTACCTATTAAACTGTCTGTATCTCAGCCCTGAGTTTTCTCACTGTTACTCTTCCAGTTCTCTCCCTCATCCCAGAGGGGAGGAGTGAGCAAGCAGCCATGTGGCCCTGAACTGCTGGATAGGGGTAAACCACTCAGCACTCCTGGGGCTCTCTGGGATCAAAGAATTCTGGGCCCAGTCACCTGCCCCTCTAGAAATAAAATCCACAACAAGGGGCAGTAACCACGGAGCCGCCCTGGGCATCCTCCCTTTCCTTCCTGGTGGCTTTGCAAAATGCCTCACCCCCAAAGAGCTCTGCCAAGGTGCTGATGCTTTTGTGCCTCTGAGGAAACACAGCATATCCCCTGCTTGTCCTCCACCAGGGCTGCACCTCTGGGAATGAGCACTTAGATCACAGCCCCATTTTTCACAATGTTTCCATGGAACCTAGGCTACAAAAATTCTGTGTTATGCCAGTTTTGACCCTGTCTTAAGAGTCTTGTTTACACACAAGTAAAATGAAATTGTTATGGACATGTTATTCTGGTTTCCAATTAGCAGACTTCATTCTATTACATCCTTTAGGAGATGTAAAAGGATCACTATTACCAAATTAGATATACCACATCATGGCTAATATCTAGCTGTCCAAAGCAATTTAAGATAACAGGATCATAACAGAAAGGAAAAACTTAAATATCTTCTGAAAATCTTAAAAGCGAAACTATACTTACTTCATAAAACATGTGTTAGGCAGTAAAAACCCTTCTGCACTTAAAAATTTTCAGGCCAAGATTTCGAGACTGTATGTTCAAGTTCAAAACCCTTTGGTTTTTTGTTATGCCTTCTCCTCTTCCTCCCCTTCCTTTCTTCCCTCCATCTATGAGGTTTGGCAATGCCACGATATCATTTTGCTCAAATAAGTGTTGAAGTTTAGAATAATTTTCTAACTAAAATTTGTCAGCATTTTCCAACTTCTATTTATTGCTCAGTAACCTGAAGTTTATTCAAGCATAACTGCAGATGAAATGTGACACAAAACAAGGAAAGAACGGGACAGAAATCTCCTAACAGTTCCTGCCCCTGAGTATAAAATCTATTTCTGGACTGAGGATAAACAGAGGACCTCAAGAAACCTATTCCCTAGGTTTTGTCAGAAAACAAAGAGGCTGGTAAAGAACAAGGAAAACCACCAGTGTCTCAGCTGAATTTTTAGTGTCAAGTGGCACCTGTGGCAGCGCCCCGCAGCCTCCCAGGCACCCTGAGCACTGTTCCCAAGCCGATGCTAGGCGCGAGCCCGGGGGGACAGCAGGGATGGGAGTGGCCAGGGACTGGCAGCGGCCACACTCCTGGCCTGCTTTTGTGCCGTAGGTATCCTGCTAATGACACTCACCGAACCTGATAAAATCAACCGATTAGGGCAGCTTCCTCTGCTATTTTTTTTTTTTGTTCCAATTAAATGTTTCATTTTAATTTTAACTGTACAGCAAATGACGAACAAGAAGGGAGTGAGAAAACACCGTAAGGTCCTGTCTGTGGACAATAGAGACTTCTCATACAGCTGACCATACTGTCTGTAAACCCAGCTAAGACTTCCATGCGTTTCCTTATCACAGCCATGCAGACAGTTTGCTAAAGGCTACTTTAATTTCAAATACAGAACCATACACTTCTGACATACTTATGAGAAATGTTCTTGTCATAATGCATCTCTACATTTATATTTTGCATGCCGAATTGTAGAAAATAATTATTAAAAAAACTGTGCCTGCATTTTCTTCTTGAAATCTAATCTCTGCAATGGAGATAGTTCCTCAACAAGGCAGAGGGAAGGTGGATATCTTTGATATCCTCTCCCTTCTTTTTTTAACTCTTTCAGATGAGTTTTTATGGGGTTACGGTCAAGAAGATATGGATACAACTCAGACAGCAGATACTCCATAGCTGAAAAATTAGTAAGAAGTAAAATTAGAGAATTTATATAAAAAACAGAACTTGTATTCTGCTAAATATCTACTCCTGTGGAAAAGCCTAACGATCCCAATCCGTGTCATGGTAACTAGGATTTGTGAGATTTTTTTCCCAACTTGCCTTACTTATACCTACACTAACTGAATAGCAGTACATCAGGATAAATCTCAGGCTCTCTGCCGTGAGTGGATTAACCTTCCTAATTACTAATCAATTTTTTTTCCAGCTCATTTCTCATTCCAGTACTCAGTGATTTCCCTAATTCAGACAATATGGCCTTTAAAAGTACATGGAAAAAAAAGGGCATTTGATAAATCTGAAACCTACCTGTGAAAAACACTTGGTAGAAAGTGGCTGAACTCAGCAAATTGCCCTCCTCCTCCTCAGCTGCAGGCATGGAACTAGAAGAACCCATGTTGCAGACACACTGTTCAAGATAAAACGACCCAGGAAAGATAAATCAAAATGAGTCTCATCTCCATGTGGTTGATCATCACAGCCACTGAGGGGACAAACTGGAGGGCACCACTTGACCCGAGCAGCTGTACAAGCTGGAGTCATCTCAGTGGCCAGAAATGACTGAAAAGATAAATACTTTCCTTTTCATTCAGCTTTGGTTATCAACCCAGCGATCCGATTTCAGAGTAGGAATAATTTAGTGCCCATAAATGGGTGCCCTACAAACACAAGGCATTTATTCTTCATGTTTTATTTTGTGTGGACACAATTAACCTCCTCCTAGAGTAGCCAAGTGGGGCATCTTCTCCAGCAACTTACTCTTCTGATCTGATTTATATAAACTGCTATGAAAAAAAGAAGAAAAAAATCCAAACCTCATATAAAACCCCGATCAACTCACAAAAAGAAATCCCCCAAACAAACAAAGTCCCCCAGCATAAAGAATGCAGACAACTAGACAACTTTATCACTGTTATATTCCACATATAATACAGGCTTTCCATAATACTTAAAAATAAATAAATAAGTAAAGCAGCAGCACAAAGCACATCTCCTCAGCTAAACAAATAAAGCACATATTGTCCATTTTTAAAGGCTACACTAAACATCCACTACCATTATCAAAAATCATTTTCCCAGAACAGTAAAAAAAAACCATCTATGTCAGAAATGTTTTAAACTTGCATTAGAGGAAAAGGAGCTACTACATGTCAGTTATTTCTCAGACATTTCCCAAGGTTTTTCTCTGTATGCTTTATATATCAGTTTACTCAAACTTGATTGTAACATTTTTCCTTTGTCAGTATAAGTGTTCTTTTCATATTTGAGGATATTAAGGATCTCTGGGTGGCATTTATTTTGGAACTCTGATTTCCTCTGTTGTTTTTATGAGAAAAATTTCATCAGCATTTTCTGAGACCTGTAAGGTTATTTTGACAGTTTATGTTTTCCTTAAAATTTGTAAGGAGAGACAAGTGATGTGAAAGACGCCTTTCTATCTGGCTAAGCTCAACCATACAGCACTGTAGGAAAAGATCGCACATGAGGAAAATTAAATTGCTATATAGGAACTTCGACTTGGTTAATTTAAAGCATGGGTAAAGGTGCTAAGCAGGCCTTCCTCTAGGGATAAAAAATAAAATAAAGAGTAGGAAACAAACTACTGATGGGACAAAAAACCCCACAAACCAACAAACCTGCTTAGATAGACTATTTGCATGCAGGGAAGCAGGAGCAGCTACCCTGTGATTAAAAAGTGCCGTAAGTTACCAGCTCCAGTAAAACTTGCTGCTGGTCAGAGAAGTATTTTGCTCAGTTCCTTTCCATCTGGACAACATGGGAGTAGCCAGCCTGCATGCCCCAGTTCTCAGCAAGCCCCCAGTGCAAGAGACAGGAGCAGCACAGCTGGAGGCTGCAGAAAGGTGCTACACGCAGCACTGGCCCTTCG